>NW_006922371.1:540757-557739 GCF_000298275.1 Orycteropus afer afer | reverse complement strand
CATTAGAGACAAAGAAGGACATTATATAATGATTAAAAGATAGATAGATTGAATAAGAAGACATAATTGTAATAAACATCTATGCACCCAATGAAAGAGCCCAAAATACATAAACCAGACTTTAACAGCATTGAAAAGACAAATAGATGACTCCATAGTAGTAAGAGACTTTAATTCACCACTTTAATGAAAGATAGAACTAGAAAGAAACTCAAGAAAGCCACAGAAAAGCTAAAAAATAACAATTGCTGGTGAGGTTATGGAGAGATTGGGACTCTCATACACTGCTCATGGGATTGTAAAATAACATAACCACTGTGGAAATCAGTATGGCAATTCCTTAAAAGTTGGAAATAGAATACCATTTGCTCGAGCAATTCCCCTGTCATAGGAACAGTCATAGAACAGTCAAAGAACAGTTCTATGAAGAACACACAAACTGTCCTAAGCAACTGAGTTTTCACCCATGCTATGGGCCTTGGAAACCCAAGGAGGGGTTGCTATGAGTCGGGTCCGACTCAATGGCACATAACAACAACAACCAACATGGGTCCCAGGCACTCAAAATATGACTAGGGAAGAGTTGCCTCCTCAAAGTAGTGTCAACCTTATGGAAGAAGTAAAGCTTTCAGGACTTATATTTGCTCATATGGCATGACTCTAAATGGGAAGAAACAGCTGCAAGCATCCATTAATAATTGGAAAATAGAATGTACGAAGTATGAATCTAGGAAAATTGGAAGTTATCAAAAATAAAAATAGAATGCAGGATGATTGATATTGTAGGCATTAGCAAGCTTAAATGGACTGGTTTTGACCATTTTGAATCAGGTAACCATATGAACTACTAGGCCAGGAATGATAAATGAATAGGAATGGCATGGCATTCATTGTCCCAAAAAATGTTTCAAGATTAATCCTGAAAACACAAAAGACCTATACAAAGAAAACTACAAAACACTACTGCAAGAAACTATAAGAAGTCTACATAAATGGACGAACATACCATGCTCATGGATAGGAAGAATGAATATTGTGAAAATGTCAATATTACCCAAAGCAAACTATGAATAGGTATATATCCTAAAGAAGTGAGAACCAAGACAAAAACAGATATGTACACACCCATGTTCATCTTAGCACTATTTATAATAGCAAAAAGATGGAAACAACCTCAGTGCACATCAACACAAGAATAGATAACCTAACTACAGTACATACAATGGAATGTTATGCAACCCTAAAGAATATTGTAGAATTTGCGAAACACCATATAACATGAATGAACTTGGAGGACATTTTACTGTGTGAAATAAGTCAGTCACAGAGGGGCAGATACTGTATTAGTTCACTATTGTAAAAAGTCATGGAAAGGTTTATATATGGAAGGAAACTTTCTTTGTTGGTTACCAGGGATGGGATGGGAATGGAGGGAACACTGCTAGATAGGTAGAGACAAGAACTGATTTGGGTGAAAGGAAGGGCAATGTACCAAATGTGAGTGATCAACATGGTGGCACTGAGGAAGAGGAAGACATAGAGAGGTACACAGAGGTACAGACAACAAGGATGAAGACTTTTGCATGTACAGTACTGCGTTGTCAGTGATGGCCAACATTGATCTATGGATGGATAGATGGATGGTCAGGCTGGATGATCAGGTATATCTAGGCAAAGAGGAGTGCAACCATGACCATTATAGGGTTACAATATATATTTGTACTGTAAGAATGTCCAAGTGTATAGTAGAACTGACAAGGGACAAGTTTGTGATGGCTTCTTGGCCACAACCAGCTACCCTGAGGGAGCAAGTAGTTGGACAAAGTGTTCTCAGGACCATGGTCACAGGGGAAATCAAGGTCAATAGCAAAACATACTGCACAGAAACATTGTTGCACATCCTGCTTTGGTGAGTAGTGACTAGGATCTCAAAAGCTTGCAACCAGCCATCTAGATGCAACAATGTGCTCTCTTCATCCAAAGCAAAATACAATGAAGAAAACCAAAGACACATGAAAATAATTAGTCTAAGGCACTAGTAGACCATGTAATCCTCAGCCTATATGACCATGCAACCAGAAGAATTAGATGGTGCCTGTCAACCACTGACAACCACTCAGAAGCAGATTGGTGCAGGAAATCCTGGATAGAGTGGGAGAACCATGTGGAACAAAACTCAAAATCATAAAATAAGATCAAGTTTGCTGGACTTATAGAGGCTTCTGATACCTCTCAGACTATGGTTCCTAGTTACCTTTCAGATCTGGAAATGAACTCACTCCTGTGGCTTCTAGCCAAATAATAGACAGGTATACGGGGTGAACATTTGCATCAGGTAGATACACTCCTTAGAGCAATCAATCATGGAAGAACAGAAGAGCAGTGTTTGCACATGACTTGGGGGGGTGGGAGTGCATGGAACTGAAGGACAGTGGAAAGTAACTACAGAGAGGAAGTGGGAAAAGAGCTGTTTCATTGTGTGGAATTGCAGTCAGTGTCATGGAGCAAAATGTATATGAATTGCTGTATGAAAATGAATTTGCTCCATAAACTGTCATCCAAATCACAATAAAAAATTAATTTAAAAAAAGGAAAGAAAGGAAATGCTCCTGATCATTAGCCATTAAAGAGATACAAATCAAAACAACAATGAGCTATCCCCTCACCTGAGCACTAATAATAAAGTCCAAAAAGAAACAGAAAGCACCAGATGCTGGTAAGGAAATGGAGAGACTGGAACACTCATACACTGCAGGTGGGACTGTAAAATGGTACAATCACTGTGTAAAATGGAATGGTGCTTACTTAAGAAGCTGGAAATAGAAATACCATATGATCCAGCATTCTCCCTACTAGAAATAAGAGCTGTGACATGAACAGATACAGACACACCCATGTTCATCACAGCATTGCTCACCATAACAAAAAGTTAAAGACGGTCTGTTGTTGTTAGGTACCATCACGTCAGCTCCTACTCATAGCAACCTTATGTAAAACAGAACAAAACACTGCCTGGTCCTGTGCCAGCCTCACAATCCTTGCTGTGCTCAAGCTCACTGTAGCAGCCACTGTGTCAATCCATCCTGTCAAGGGTCTTTGCCTTTGTCACTGACCCCCTCCTTTACTAAGCATGATATCCTTCCCCAGGGAATGGTCTTTCTGACAACATGACCAAACAGTGAGATGAAGTCTGACCATTCTCTCTTCCAAGAAGCATTCTCCCTGCACTTTTTCCAGGACGAATCTGTTCATTCTTCTGAGTTCGTAGTATTTTCAGTATTCTTCAACATCATTACAGCTCAAAAACATCAACTCTTCTTTGTCCTTCCTTATTCATTGTCCAGATGTCACATGAATTGAAAATATCATGGTTTGGGTTAGGAACCTCTTAGTCTTCAAAGTGACATATTTGCTCTTTAACACTTTGAAGAGGTCTCTTGCGGCAGATTTGCCCAGTGCAATACATCATCTGATTTGTTGACTTCTGCTACCATTGTGGATCCAAGTAAAATGAAATCTTTGACAACTTCACTCTTTTCTCCATTTATTATGATGTGTCCATTAATGAATTAATGTGATACTATGTGATAAACAAATCTAAGTGCCCATTATTGGATTAATGGAAAAACAGACCATGGACACAGACACAATGGAATACTATGCAATTGTGAAGAATAACAATGAATCTGGGAAACACCTCGTAGCATGGATAAACCTAAAGGACATTATGCTGAGTGAAATTAGTCAATCACAAAAGGAAAGATATTGTATGAAACTACTAGTGTAAAAAGTTAGGGCAACGTTTACACACAAAAAGAATCACTGCCAGATAGGTAGAGATAAGTATTGATTTGGCTGACGGAAAGGGCAATGTAAAAAAAAAAAAGAAAGAATAATTCTTTAAAGGTTACAAGGGGTGGGAGGGGAAATCACTAGAGGGTAGATGCTCTTAACTTGGATGAAGAGAAAGGCAATGTATACAATAAGGGGGAGGTCAGCACAAACTAATCATGGCTGAGGAAGACACAGGGAGGGGCACAAGAGTTAAAGGCAACAAAACTGAATACTATTACATACAAAATCTTCCAGTAACAGTAATCTATGAATGAATACACAGACACTCAGGCTGAACGGGGGTGGGAAGGTGAATGGGATTCACTGACAAATATATATGTGTTTGACAGAGTATATGTCTACTTATTTAATTATATGTGCTGCAAATATATCCATGAATGCATACAGGTGACAAAGTTCTGAAAACTTCTTGGTCATAACAAAAAACCTTGAGGAATGAATCACTGCATATTGAGGCTCAGAAAAACAATCATGGGGTACATCAAGGTCAGTTGGCATAAGATAGTCCACAAAGACAATGTATTACATCCTACTTTGTATTACATCCTACTTTGGAGAGTCGATGAGAGCTCTGGTAGCCTAGTGTGTAATGCATTTGACTGCTAACCAGAAGGCTGGTGGTTCAAATCCACCAGCCACTCTTCGGAAGGAAGACTGGGCAATCTACTTCCATAGTGATACTGCCTTGGAAACCCAAGGAGGGGTTATTATGAGTTAGATTCGACTCTATGGCAGTGAGTTTGAAGAGTAGGTACTGGGGCCATCTAAAGAATAACTTTTGTTCTCTTTCCGTGTTGAACAAAGAGGAGTGAAGAAAATGAAAGACACAAGGAAACAATTAGCCCAGATGACTAATGGGTCACATGAACCCCAGCCTCCATGACCCAGAGACCAGAACAAGACAGTGAGTGCCTAGATACCACTGTTGACCTCTCTGAAAGGGATCACAATAGGATGCCTGTATATGGTGAGAGGAACATATGCAACAAAACACAAAACCATAAAGATACCAGTCTTACCTGTCTGATGAAGACTGGTGGAACCTCAAAAATTATGGCCCTTAGACACCCTTCAACCTGGGAACTGAATTCAAGCCCTGTGAATCAACTTTCATCCAATAATAGACAGGCCTATAAGGAGAACAGTGATACCAGGAAGGTATGCACTCATAACAATCATACAAGATCAAGAGGACAGCATTTGCCCAGGGATAGAGATAAGAAGATGGAAGAGGATGAGAAAGAAGGATGAAGGGAAGTGGTAGATGAAGGAAGGAAGTGGGAAGAGTGCTGTTACATTGTGGGTAGTGCAGTGACTGTCAGAAAACAGAATGTTTAGGTATTGTTGAATGAAAAAACAATTTGCTCTGTGAACATTCACCCAATTCACAATTTAAAAAATAATAGTAATAATATTAAATATATGTCTGTGAGCCATTAGCAACTAGTATTCTTAGCAGCTGTGTGGTGGGTTCTTTGACCCAGAAGAGTATCCACTATTATTCTTCCTTTGTGATACTCACATCCACTTCCTTCTCTTTGTAATTCTGCTCAAACTGAGGTAACTTCTCTAAGGTTAGCTGCTGCAATTTTCACTTGAGGATGTAACTGATCATAAATCATCCTCCTTATACATTATTCATTCCACATTCCCCTTACCTTCATCTAGCTCCTATCCTGGTGTGGGTACATTATTTATTGTAGTGATCAAGACCGTTATCACTAAGTTATCACTAAGAAACCTGATTCTCTATTTGCCATATTCATCTCAGGTAATGACTGTTCTATTTGTCTATTGATTATTAATGCTGGGCACAAGAGCATCAAGGGATGTTTTAGTAGATCACCTGAGCACTAAGCACATTATTCTCTACCTTTGTTGTGCAGCAGCAACCCGACTTCCTCCTGATGATCAGGGTAAATTACCCCTGCCAATATGACTCATTGTCATGTCTGTTGTTCATGTGGCACAGGACCTGAAGTAGAAGCTGTAGCTTAAAATCTAATGCAAATTATACTGGATCACTTAGTGATGTGTTCTCTCTCCAGGAACTAGGCACTATAGACATACAGACTATAAGGTCATGAAAACAGGAGTAACAAATTCCCTAAGAAAATTGCTGAACATATGAAAGACAACTTCTAATTCACTGTTTGGTCCTTTGACCGTGTATTCTACCTACTTATAACATAGAAACGAAAATATTTATTGATTTAAGGTCTCTTATTATCGAAAGTTCTCCCTTTTAAACTGGCAGATCGGATGTATCTATAAGAGGCCATATACCATTCTATAAGGCCAGTGGCTTCTGAGAGGTATGCTACATGATAAAATCAGCAAATCCAATAATCATGTGTCCACTGCTGCACCACTTTTGCTGTTCAGGGGTCCCTTGGTCCAAAGCAATGTTACATGTGATTTCATGTTGGTAGAACAAATTTGTAAACCTTCTGATAGTGGAGCTGGCTGAGACTTTTCAAACAAGAAAGACACCCCCATTTCAATACTATGTGTTGGTCCAAACAAAATGAAGGAATCACTGTCCTTTCCACGGTGGAGGAAATCCAGTATAATCAACCTGATTGATCTCCTCAAGAGCTGGTGATGTACTGGAGTCTGAGATTATTCTCAGTTGCTGACACACTCAGCATCAACTGTATTTAAGTCAAAATTGATGAGCGGGCACTCATGTCGTTGCACCTATTTAAATCCTTTCTCCTTTCTTGTAGATCCATTGTGCAAACATAAGAGTGGCAGATGAGAGTCTGGCTGACGTCAAGTCATTCTGTCTGCATGAAACTTTAAATATATTAAAATCAGAGAAATGTCCATTGAATTTGGCAGGATGGAATTTCTCAGTGACCATGACAATATCAGTACCTTTCTCTGGTGGATGCCCTCTGATGGAGGTTAACAAGTAATATAAACCACTTTACCCTTTATGCCAACTCTCATGTATCTCTCCTCATGCCTGCTCCTTCTTGTCTTCTACCTTCCAGTATTTCTCCCTCTAGGCCATTTATTTTATTCTACATACTTGTAACATAGAAGGTAGTTGTAACAAGATGGTAGTTGGGAGTGGATGCTGAAGAGTAGAATCTTGGTGCTTCATATGAAGCCTCTTCATCTTCTTCAGGCAAAAGGGCCAACTATCTTCTAACAATAGAGAGATTGGTTATTTCTAAAGTCATTATGGGTTCAGAAAAAAATTGAGATCAATGTGCTCAGCTTCATCCACTCAAATACCCTCACAGCCATACTCCTTCCCCATTTTGTCCCTGACCTTTGCTTAGCATGCTTGCCAAGGCTGAGAATGTAATATTCTCTGAAGCTTGATCAGTTTTATAATTACATCCTGATCCTGGTCTTTTGCTCTGTTTGTCCTACTGTTTCAGAACTTCAAATTTTCTTAAATGCTTCCCTTTATTCCACTTAAATACTTCTTAATTTTCCCTTGTAATGATGAATAATTCTCTTGAGCCTGTCATTATCTCTGTTTAATGAATCCAGATAGTTAAGCAACAGCCACTCAATTACACATCCTTATTTTTACCATTCCTCTTACTCCTTTCTAGTACCAGCCATTGGCACCCTATTCATCATTTTGCCATCCAAGTTCATCATCAATGAAAAATATAACAATTGTACTACCAGAAGACCCTCAGAGTTAGGATTCTGATTGCTAGCTTTTGGAAACTATTTCTACTCTAAAATCTCGCTTTAGAATCTTCATCTTGGAGCATGTTTGCCACCCACTCTCTTAAATTGGGTTCCCTGCAAAAGGACTTGGAAATATAAAGTTACACTGAGGAGTGCTCTCAGGAGATATAATGTAAGAAACTAAGAAAGGCAGAAGTATAATATATCCCACAATGTAGCAGTCACTGCCAATCCTACAGGGCTTTTTGACTCTAACCTGGGACTTCAGAGTTTTTCCAAAACAGAAGTAATGGAGTCAGGCTTTTGTATGCTTATATAAGCTGGTCATTCGTCACTGGCTGCTGTCTAGGAGGAGGTATAAACTTGGGTCAGGCAATTTCCTGAAGCCAAAGGCAATTTCCACTGAGGGATGTAGCTGTGAGTCATTACAAGCCAACATTCCCACTAGCTGGGAGATAAGTGATTTGGCCCTGTGGAGAAGATCATAGAGGACACCAAAATGGTCTCTACTGTAGACCAACTCGGATCATGGATAAGCCACTCAAAAAGGCTACTTCAATGTAGGTTTCCACATTATGAATAAAACTCTAAATTAAATTCCATTTTAAAGTCTTTTCCATTTGACCCAAACAACTTGTTATCTAAAATTCTTTTCCATATTAACTCCAGTATAAAACAAAAACTCAAACTCAAAGTAGATTTTTGTGGGGTATTTTTTTTTTTTTCATTTTTTTATATCTGTATGTAACCACATTTTCTGGAAAATCCATTTTTATTTATAATTTCTCAAAACCAAGTATTATCATTCCAAATATTACTTCCTCAAATTGATACTGTCCTTGAAAAATATTCCAAGGATAACTTTGCTAAAAAGTATAATTGGTACATTAACACAGACTTAGGAATAACATGTAGATACCAACATCTATACAAAAAAGGAAAAAAAAAAAAAAAGAACCACTGCCAGTGAGTCAATTCCAACTTATAGTGACCTCCATTTATAGTCTTGACCTCCAAGACTATAAATCTTTACAGAAGTAGATTGCCTCATCTTTCTTCCACTGAGCAGTTGGTAGGTTTGAACAACAGATCTTCTGGTTAGCAGCCAAATGCCTTACTGATTATATCTATCTAGTAAGCCTACATTTAGGAAATCAGAGATTGATTTTTGTAGTTCTGTAATTTCTAAGGAAAGAAACTGATGATTTTCCTGAAAAAAAAAAAAAAATCATTCTCTCTGTTTCTCTCTCTCTCTCTCTCTCTCTCACACACACACACACACACACATACACACACACACACTTAAAGCCTAGGAGATAGGACAAATTAATAGTAAACACTGAAGAATGAAATAATTTTAGCCCCAGTGACAGTAATATTATTCCTAAATTCTGTTGGGAGGTGCATGTCCATCTCCTCTGAAGTACTAATAAATTAACCACAAGGACTCTATGCTATTAACAGATAAAATTCCAAATGGGGAAAGAATGACCATTCTAGCCATCTTTACCACCTACATGGGCTTAGCATTAAACTTTGAAGAATTCACATATTTAGAAGATAACAGAGGCAAAGGAATCAGCAAGTCATATAGAGAAGTATCAATCAGTGTAGTAGAAGAAAAAACATCATGGAAGCCTAAAATATAGATATCTGAAAGCTACTGAAATTTTAAGCATATTAAAATCAGAAAAAATGACTTCTGAATGGGGCATGAGGAAATTTTTCAGTGACCATGACAAGAGTAGTTCCCATGACATTATATACATGGAAATTAGACTGAAATAAGAGAAATGAAGGACAAATGTACTCAGCAGATACTACATAGACTGGATTGTAAAAGATAAGAGATTACTTCTCTAATAGCTTCTATAATTTACTACACATATGAGAGAAGGCTAAGAATGATACAGAGAGGAACTGTAAAGAGATTGGAAAAAAAGAGAAGTAGGTATGAAAGAATTACTTGGCGTAAAGTCAAATCACGTAGCTGGAGTTCGATTCAAATCCATCATGCCAGCCAATAGTATCATTAAAAGTTTGGCTTTCCTCTCTTCATCCCACAGAAAGACTCACTTTCTCTCTCTGAGGATGTTACTCCCACATTATTACTACTCAGTTGTCACAACTGACTATAGGCATATGACAGTATTTGATCATCCTGCAAAAAATTAATTTTTATGTGACTCAATGCTTTAGCATTTAAATTATTTGTCTTAGTTTGAGTTGCCACAAATATAGACCAGAAATAATTATTTATTTGAGAGTTGATCCACAAAACTATAGATAGAGGGGTGGAGAAGTGAAACAAGAAAAGGAAATAAAACAAAAAAGCATGGGTCATGAAGTAAGTTACCACTTTGCAAACTAGAACTTTTTGCACTAGAGTGTTTTCCCACTGAAGAAGTCTGGGTGACAGTATAGAACACGATACAGTGATATCCCAACAGTGGGGTAAGGAAGCCAGGCATTTATCTACGTGATCTCTTCCATCAGTCTGGCTTCCAGATCCATTATCTCTAGCACTTCAGACTTACTTTGTGCAACAGGTGTGAGTGTTTCCCTATACAGAAAAAAAAAAAAAAAAAAAAAAAAAAACTCAACATCCTCACTCAGAGTCAGAGAAATTCCAATTAGACAGGCTTTGACTCTGTAGAGCGAATGTTGAGGAGATGTGAATGGCAATACCAACACTTATATCACTCTAGGGAGCTCTGGTGGTGTAGTGCCTAAGGCATTTGACTGCTAACCAGAAGGCTAGTAGCTCAGACCCACCAGCCACTCCTCGGAAGGAAGACAGGGCAATCTATTACTGTAGTGATATCACCTCAGAAAACCACGGAGGGGTCGCTATGAGTCAGGATCAACTCAATGGCAGTGAGTTTGGGTTTTGTTGTTTTGGGGTTATACCACCCTAATCTACTCCTTCTCCCTCACTCTCCACATAGAATCAGTCACCAAGGCCTGGCCAATTTCACCTAGATCCATTCTTCCTTATCTGTCTGTATTACTTTTCTACTGTGGTAATTAACAAATTAGTGACTTAAATCAGTATTCATCTATCATCTCTATCTTACAATTTCTGTGGGCCAGGATCTCAGACATGGATTAGCTGAGTCCTCTACTCAAGGTCTCCCAAGTCTGCAATCAAGAAATAAGCCAGGCTACACTCCTTTCTGGGGCTCTAATTCCAAAATATTTTAATGATTCCCTTTGAATATATAATGAACCCCAAACTTCTCATCTGATAAACTAGACCCTCCATCATACTCTGCCCACTTTCCAATCCTCATCTCTCTTCATTCAGACTTTACTGGTCAACAACAAAATGCATGCAATCCCTTGCATGCACCAAGCTGTTTCTCTTCTCCTTCCCTTTGCTCATTAGTTGTACCTTCTGCCTGGAATAAAGAGTTCTGGTTGTGCAATGGTTAAAGAATTTAGCTGCTAAGCAAAAGTTCAGCTATTTGAACCAACCAGCCACTTTGCAGGTTAAAGATGGGGCAGTCCACTTCTGTAAAGATTTACATCCTTGGAAACCCTATGGGGGCAGTTCTACTCTGTTCTGTAGTGTTGCTATGAGTCAGAATCAACTCACTGACAGTAGGTTTGGTTAGTTTTTTGTTCTGTTTGGAATGCCCTTTCATTCTCTTTGCTACTTAATCTGTATAACTGAGCAAGACAATGAGAAACTTATACAGGCCCACAAACTTGATTTGGCCACTTCATCGCAGTAGTAGCTTAATATTCTGAGTATACCTTTATTGTTGAATTTAACACTTTATATGATAAAATTTTCCAGTATTCATCGGTCAATTTTTCATACTTTGGTAGTTTGTATGTTGCTGTGATAATGGAAGCTATGCCGCCAGAGTTTCAAATACTAGCAGGATCATCCATGGTGGAGAAGTTTCACTGGAGAAAGAGTAGGAAGAAAGGCCTGGCTATCTACTTCTGAAAATTAGCCAATAAAAACTCTATGGATCACAACAGAATACCAACAATCCAATCCAAAGAAGGTACAGGACTTCTGTTGTACATGAGGTTGCCATAAGTCAGAGCCAATTCAATGGCAGCTAACTAAAACATAATACATTTTAATATTTCTGTCCAACCTACTTGGTCTCTAGGTAGTACAAACAGTCTGTGCTCCTCTACTAACCAGAAGGTTGACAGTTCGAACTCACTCAGAGGTACCATTAAAGAAAACCCTAGCAATCTGCTTCCATAAAAATTATTCCTAAGAAAACAGTGCAGAGCTCAGTTCTACTTGGTAACATGTTGAGGCTCCAGGACACAGAATCAACTCAACAGAAACAGGTTTGATTTTGATAATCTTATCCAACCTACTAGAAATCAGATCCCTGAAGGTAAGAAGAGAGCTCACCTTTGCTTTCCTTTGTATCCAGCATATATGGAATTAACTCTTTGTTGTGGAATTAATGAATGGAAAATTGCCATGACAGAGACAGTCACCAAATGACTATCAGAAGCAATTATGAATAGCAAAATATCATTTAATAATAATTAAAGTCGCCAAGCATGAAAGAATGTGACAAACATGAATTGTGTTTTTCATTTGGACTGGTGTTGATTGAGCTTCAGTTTATTGTTCCAGAATCCTTCACCAATGTTTACGAGACAACTCCTATGGGAAAAAAATTTTTCAGTGAAATAAGTAAACCTAATTTATGCCATCTCATAAAGAAAAGATGAAGGGGAGATTAAGATCCAAGTCTGAAATGTTAATTGAGTATCTATATCTGATTTACTTATTTTCTTAGACCAGAAATAATTTTTATCATCATGACATTTACCAGGGGACTATATAGACACATGAGATCGATGGATGTCTCATGACAAGTGTACTAATGCTCCCAAAATTCATGAACTGTGTTCCTTCAACCTTGACACCAGCATGAATGGAACAAACTTACAATATATTTTCAGCTTCTAATCCCTTGTTATCAGTTGTTCAAGTGCTTTGGCATTAAAAAAAAAAAAAAAAAGAAAAGAAAATCTGTGTCGTTCTTTCATCCCCTGCTGGTTATTCCCCTCCCAAAGTCATAATCCCTGTGACATAAATCAATGACAGAGGACATTGCTTTGATGAGGCTCTTTAACCACAATCCTTTTACATACTGTTTGTAATCTGTACAGCCATACAATTATTCAGCCTCCCTTTCTTTTCACGGCATCTTTTCACACTTCTGAATCTCCCCTAATTTATAATTCAGCTTTACTGGCATAAAGACAAAGAAGCTTCCCCACTGCAGTTTAAAGCCATGCCACTGTTGCCCTTAATCTTCTTCTAAAGCCCTAAAATATAAATTAGACTTGTATTCATTGTGTCCCAAAGAGCTTTCTTTTCTGGGACTAGCTCTCACTGCCTCAGGGCCTCCCCAGCAGTTCACAATAGCCATCTGGTTGGTGTGTCTTCCCAGATGGGCTCAGTGAGCACAGAATCCAGGGTCCAGGAAATAAGAAAGGAAAGAAACATTTGGTAGCTGATTAAAATTTAAATTTACAATATTGAGACAAATCCACATTTCCTTTTCCTCAGACTCTCCATCACCTGTATAAGTTATTTATGCCAAATATGAGCTGCCATTTTAGTTAACAAATGTCATAACATTTTATGATTTCCTGATAAATGAGTACTTTGAGAGGTAAAGAAGCTTGTATGAATGCGACTGGTTCCTTGAACTTTTAAAAATCTGTTACACAAATGTACATGGATGCTTGAATTATTCTGAAATAATAAATTATGTTCTGTGATCTGCAAAATAAAAACATAAGGATGAAAAAGATATTTATTAAAATGTATTATTATTCAATTAAATAATAATAACTTATGTAAGGCCTAAAACATTCCAGGCAAAGTCCTGAGTGATGTACATATGTGAACTCATTTACTCCTTACAATAATCATGTAAAGTGTTTCCTATCATATCTCTAGTTTGCACATGAAGAAACTGAGGCAAAAAGAAGTTAAATAGTTTGTGAAAAGTGGCACAGATACTGGCAGAAGTAGCATTTGAAGCTGTGGTCTGGTTGCAAATTAAGCGGTCCCCTCTTGAGGACCTACTTTCAACCTCTTACCCTATGTTCTAGATCAGGCCACCAATATTGGTTCATATTCCAAGATTTGGTCTCTGAAAAATTATTTGCCCCTAGAAATTGCCTTTGCAACTTGCAAGCAGTGCAAGCATAGCCAATGGACAGAGAAAGGAAGGCCAGAAATGTAGTGATCTCTACAATCTGCCCTGTCAAGACGTCCAGACCTTGACTGCTTATATTAACTTCTCTTAGGCTGAGGAGCAAAATGGTTACATAGCCAGTCTATGCAGCCCAATGTTGAGCAAATAATTGCTTACTACACCAAGTAATATAGTTCACTTTATTCTGTGGTAGGCTTCATGCTGAACCAAGAAGGTTCTCAAGCTTTCAGTACCATAGACCACATACAGTATGTGTTTATGTCTGTGAGGCTGGGTGTTTTAAATCAACTCAAAGTCAATAACTTGGTACCCATAGCTCTTAGTACATGATTTGGAGACTTTCAATAAACATGCAAGTAATTATATTTCTAACAAAACAGAAAGCACAGTTGAGTGTCTAGTATAAAATGCTCCACCTTGATCAATAAGGGTCAGAAAACAGGTACTCAGTGAGTGCAGGACTACTGAATACAATGCCTCCTACACATCAAGAATATAACCATGAAGCCCTGTCTTCATCTTTACATGTAAATGGTACAAACAGTGGGAAAAAATAGATACACACCAGATTTCAATGGAGGCTACAGACCAGGAGGAAAAAAAAAAAAAAAGTCAAAATATATGACTTACCTACCGGTGCAGACATGACCAGCAGGAGGGAATCACTCATCAGAGGAAGGAAGCTCTGAAAGGCAGAGACAAGTTAAGGAAAAACTAGGTGGTACACAGTGTGATCTTCCCTGAAAAAGCATCAAGTATTTGATAAAGCTATTGCTGCATCATAGCACATCAAGCAACATCAGTCTTTTTCTAGAAAAAGATGAGGGTTGTGCCTTCAAATCAAGGCTTACTTAGGGCACTGCCTAGTGAACTATAGTGACTCAATAGTAAAATGGAACAGTACAAAGAAGTGAGGTCAGAGAATGGTGGAGAAGGCATCGAGAAGCTAAATCTAAAGAATTGGGGCTTAAGTCTTGTTTGCCTGGTATAATGCAGTGAATTACTTGGTATGGCTTTTCTAGCCATGATCTTTATAACTCCCACCAGATTACTGGGTGGGACCACGCAAATAAAGTATGTAGAACTCTGACGTAGGATTGGTTAGTTTTGTCACTCTGCCAGCTTAAAAGGAGTCCTCCTAGAGGCAGAGAGGGATCTCATTGCCATCAGGAGAGAAGAGCTGGGGGTGAAGTAGAGTGCATCCTTGGACCTGAGGTCCTTGCACTGGACCTGTTTGGCAGAGACAACTGGCAGCGAGAGAAGTGAGGCAGAGAGAGACTCCCTTGCCGGAAGAAACAGTTGCAGTGGAACCAAGAGGCATGAGACAGAGCTATGGGCTTACCTGGCCCACAGACCAAGACAGCTGAGTGCCTTTGGGCAGGTGGCTTGCTGACACAGTAGGGTGCACATACATTTACCTATCAGCAGAGCTAAAACAGCTTTGTACTATTTGCCCAAGCAGGGCAGAGGCCAGTCCGAAAGGCCAAGGGCCAGAGATGTGTGGCTGAGGTAATAGCAGAGGGAAGACTGTCCTGATCAAAGAATTGTATCGTAAGTGCATTCCTGAACCTGAATTGTAGCCTGTTACTTCCCTAATAAACCCTCTAATCATGAGTATTGTCTGTGAGTTCTGTGTGGCCATTGCAACAGTTATCGAACCCAGCAGAGAAGTAGTGAGTTCAGTGGGAGGGACAGTTGGTGTCAAAATTGGTAAAAGGCTAGAGGATGGTGTCAAATTTGGCCTCATAGGAATAAGCCTTGGGCTGCTGATGGTCTTTGTCTTGTGAAGTTATAGGAGATCAGAAGATGCCACCTCCATGCCCTCTGTGCATCTGGATTTCAGGGAAGAAGGGAATTGACAAGGAACATTTGGGATAGAATGGGTAAGAAATTAGGCCCCCTTTCTTCCCGTGATACTTAATCTCCCCAGGAGAATCATGAGAATTAGATTCCCTTGAGGTTTCTATGGTTCTCAAAAAAAAAAAAGTCAAAAAATGGTGAATACTTCAACTGTGCTTTGAGTTTTCTAGGCATTAACAAAAGAGAATTGCAAGAAATACAATTTGACCTTTTGAGGAATATAGAAATCATCTAATATTAAAGAGACTTATTTTAAAGAATTGGTTCAGTAGCTGGTGGAGTCTGATAAATCTGAATTAGGAAAGGCTGCTTACAAGGATATTCCAGAAGGAGTTGATGCTGTAGTTTTGAGGCAGAATTTCTTCTTCCCTTGCAAATCTCAGTTTTTTGTTCTTGCAGTTGTTATATGATTGAATAAGAAAAACCTGTATTTTCAAGAGTAATATTTTTAAGGGTAATATTTTCCACTTAATGACATCTGATTATAGATGTTAACCACATCTACAAAATACCTTTACATTAAGACCCAGTCTGTGTTTTATTAAATAGCTGGGTACTATAGCAAGTCAGAGGGTCCTTGTGTGGTACAAATAGTTTGTATTCAACAACAACACAGCAGTGACATGAAAAAAGGGCCTGATGATATGTTTCCTTAAAAATCACATCCAAGAGGAGTTCCGGCAAGATGGCGGACTAGGCAGAAAGACTGCACAGACCCTCTTCAACAAAGAAAAGGGAAACCAATTAACACAGACACAGAAGATAATCCTTGACCTCTGAGCCTTGAAGCGAAGGAGATAGAAGTGGACTGAACCCCAACTAGCAGAAGAATTTGCATGAAAATACCAAAAAAGGAGACAGACGGAGCT
This sequence comes from Orycteropus afer afer, assembly GCF_000298275.1. Classification (NCBI taxonomy): domain Eukaryota; kingdom Metazoa; phylum Chordata; class Mammalia; order Tubulidentata; family Orycteropodidae; genus Orycteropus; species Orycteropus afer. The sequence goes on along the minus strand of NW_006922371.1, from coordinate 541,274 downwards.
GCAGTCTGGCAGTGATCCTGATGGCACAGACAGCTTGGAGATTCCCGAGTGGTGGTAAGACTTAAGAATTAACCTAAAAATCAGCCCTGCTAACCAGGGACTGCATGGAGGACTGCTCTGCTGGCTGCGGAATAAACGAACAAGGTGAGGAGAAAGGCGGGCTGAGCTGTGGACTTTTGCCGGTCTGGAGTACGCCGCCATTTTGAAGATCTAAAAGCAGCTTGACTATTTTGGATATTTAAAGAGACAGCACTCCCACAGATTCCTGGGGCTTAAGAACACATTCTGCTTTCCAGCAACCCCAAGTACCCTCCAGACCTGCAAGACTGAAAAGGTAAGACATTGCTCTTGTTACTCTTATACCCCACACCTGCTTAGTGAACGGCGGTGGGACCATCCCCCACTCCTGCCTATCTTCTGGGCCCACAGGAACTCCATCACAGTCTGTGTGCTCAGACGGAGCCTGGGTGCCCTGCCCTGTCCTCCAACAATTTTTTTTTTCCCTTTTTTTGTTTTT
>NW_006922371.1:528800-533909 GCF_000298275.1 Orycteropus afer afer | reverse complement strand
CTGTATGGAAAGTGAATTTGCTCTGTAAATCTTCACCCAAATCACAATTAAAAAAAAAAAAAAAAAAGCTTATGAGTAGCCATGTAAGGTAGAACTATTGGACTTTCCCCATCTGGAGCAAAGAAGAGTGAAGACGATCAAGACACATGGAAACAATTAGTCCAACAGACTAATGGGCCATGTGCACCTCACCCTCCATGACCCTGAGACAAGAAGAACTCACATAGTGCCAGCTACCACTACAAACTTCTCTGAAAATGATCACAATAGAAGTCCTGATAGAGTGGGAGAAAAATGTGGAACAAAACTCAAAATCATGGAAAAAAAAACTGCTTACTAGTCAGTATGGATTACACCTCAATATAAAGAAAACAAAAATCCTCCCAACTGGACCAATAAGCAGCATTACAATGAATGGAGAAAAGACTGGAGTTATCAAAGTCTTCGTATTACTTGGTTCTACAATCATTGCCAATGGAAGCAGCAGTCAAGACATCAAAAGAGGTATTGCATTGGGCAAATCTGTTTCAAAAGATCTCTTTCAAGTGCTGAAGAGCAAAAGTATCTCCTTGAAGACTAAGATGTACCTAACCCAAACCATGGTATTTTCAATCACCTCACATGCATATGAGAGCTGGACAATGATAGGGAAGATCAAAGAAGACTTGATGCTTTTGAGTTGTGGTGTTGGAGAAGAATGCTGAAATTACCATGAACTGGTAAAAAGAAGTAACAAATCGGTCCTGGAAGAAGTGCAGCTGGAATGCTCCTTGGAAGCAAGAATGGCCAGACTTCGTCTCACCTATTTTGGTCATGTTGTCAGAAGGGACCATTCTCTGGAGAAGGATGTCATGCTTGGTAAAGTGGAGGGACAATGAAATATGGGAAGGTCCTCAACAAGATGGATTGACACAGTGGCTGCATCGATAGGCTCAGGTGTAGTAGGGATCATGAGGCTGGCACAGGACCAGGTGGTGTTTCCTTCTGCTGTACATAGGGTCGCTATGTGTTGGAGACAACTCTATGGCACATAACAACAACAATCTGATCAGATAGAAACTGGTGGAACCCCTGAGACTTTGTTCCTTAATCACTCTTCAAGCCTGGACCTGAAGTCACCCCCATAGCTCATCTTTCAAGCCAAATAATAGACAGACCTATTAAATGAACAGTAACACTCTTCAGAACAATCAACCATATGAGATCAAAAGGGCAGTGTTTGCCCAAAGACAAACTTCAGAAAACAAGGAGGGATTGCGTGAATGGAAATGGGAAACACAGGGAGGCAATGAGAAGAGTGCCATTGCATTGGGGGGATAACAGTAAATGTCATGAAACGAAAATGTGGAAAGTAAATTGTTCTGTAAACTTTCACTCAGATCACAATGAAATAAAAAGTTAAATTAAAAAAAAAAAAAATCACATCCAAGAAAGCCCTTAGGAGCTGTTCTACTCTGTGGCACATGAGATAGCCACAAGTCAGAATAGAATTGACAGCAATGAGTTTATAGTCCAGCCAAGTTGACAAGTAGCACTAATTATCACACAAAGAATTATACATTTCAGAATTTATACTATGAGTTAACCTACACATAAATATGGTATTTTCAGACCAGGGTATTTTCAATCACCTCATATGCCTGTGAAGCCTGGATAATGAATAAAGAAGACTGAAGAAGAGTTGATGCCCTTGAATTGTAGTGTTGGCAAAGAATACTGAAAATAACCATGGACTGCCAGAACAAACAAATCTATCCTGGAAGAAGTGTAGCTGGCATGCTTCTTAGAAGCGAGGATGGCCAGACTCCATGTCACCTACTTTGGTCATGTGGTTAGAGGGAACAGTCCCTGGATAAGGATATCAGTCTTGGTAAAGTCGAGGGTCAGAATGAAAGGGGAAAACCTTCATTCAACAACATGGATTGACACAGTGGTTGCAACAATGGGCTCAAGCATCGCAGGGGTTTTGAGGATGGCATGGGACCAGGCAGTGTTTCATTCTGTAGTGCATAGGGTCACTGAGTCAGAATTGACTCGACGGCACCTAAATAATAGTTCAATTACCAAAACTACCACATAAATCTTAAATAATAATAAAAGAAGTCTCAGATTGGAATTTGGAAATAAATTTATTTTCAGCCAATAATAAAAATGCTGTTACTGCCTCTATAATAGTCTCTTCTTATGTTGGCAAGGTGCAAAACCAACTAACTTCCACTACACAATAGCACTAGCCTTCTAAATGATCTGTCTTTCTCTACTCATAATGAGCCCACAAATATGAATTATAAGCTATCACTGTTGCCATCAGTGGCCCTTCATAGATGAAAATATTAAATAGAAGCGCAAACTTCTTACTCTGGTTAGAATTACATGATAACAAAACGATCGGAGTTATATTTTTGACAAACTAGAATTTCCATGCATTTAAACATACATAAGAAATGTGTTTTTCTCCTTTTATTTAATACAAACAATAGTAAATTGGCATTGAACTTACACCTATCATCATTTTTTCCCAAAGAGAGTGAATAGATGGTTAAGAACTAAAACTCATTGATATAAAAACTTGCTGAAACTATTTTACAAAGGTTTCCTTAGCATGGGGAAAAAAAGGGGGATATCCCCTTGGTCAATCATTTTTGGAAAGCAATAAGAATTCTTGACATTAAAATATTATCCAGATATTAATGTCACATTTTGAGCAGCACATAATATTCAAGAATTTCGTGTAACACATTTTTAAAGGTTTCACTACAACAATTTGTATAATCTAAAAATAGAAAAAAATTGCAACATAGAGCCAAAAGTGGGGGTAGGTGGAAAATTGGAAGAGAGAATACTTGGGTAAAATGGACACTAGAAAATTGTGGCAACAGGATGAACACAGGTAAAATGGCAACCCTGAAAACTGGCTATTTACAAATCTGATCAACAGTGCATTCTTTATTGAAATGTTTATTGAGATGATTGTGGATTGTTATGTAGTTGTAATAAGTAACCCAAAAATATCTGTATACACTTACCCAGTTTTCCCCAGTGGTACATTTTGAAAACAATAGTGTAACAACCAGGATATTGGCATTGATGTAATCCACAGATCTTATTCAGATTTTCCCAGTTTTACTTGCACTAATTTGTGTGTGCATCTAGTTCTTCATACTTTTTTCACATGTAGTTTCATATATCATCATCACAGTCAGTTAACAATTCCATCACCAAAAGGATTCCTCCTGTTTATTCTTATAGAACTTCACCCAGTTTCTTTTCTCCACCCACACCCCTATCCCTAATCCCTGGCAACCATTCATCTGCCCTTGATTTATAAAAATTTTGTCCTTTCAAAAATGTTATATAAATGGAATGATACAGTATGTGAATTTGGGGTTTGTTTTCTTTTTCATTCAGCATAATTTCCTGTAGTTTTATTACCTTCTGTTATTATTTCCTTCCTTCTCTTTACTTTGGGTTATTTTACTCTTCTTTTCGTAATTTCTTGAGAAAGAAACATAGATTATTGATTTGAGACCTTCTTATTTTTAATGTAACTATTTGTTATTGTTGTTTGGTGCTAACTAGCTTGTTCCAACTCATAGCAACCCCATGCAAAACAGAACAAAACACTGCCCAGTCCTGTGCCACCGTCACAATCTTTGCCATGGATGAGCGCATTGTTGCAGCCACTATGTCAATCCATTTCTTTGAGGATTGTCCCCTTTTTCTCTGATCCTCTACTTTATTAAACATGATGTCTTTTTCTAGAGACTGCTCCCTCCTGGTAACATGACCAAAGTACGACAGACGAAGTCTTGTAATACTTACAGGAAGTATAGCAATTGTACTGCTTCCAAGACAGATTTATCCCTACTTCTAGAAGTCCAGGGTATATTCAATATTCTTTGTCAACACCATAATTCAAATGCATCAATTCTTCTTCCATCTTCTCTATTCATTGTCAAGGTTTAGCATGTAAGCATTTTAATATAAACATACAGTGTTATAAGTTCTCCTCTCAGTGCTACTTCAGCTACCTTTCACATATTTTGATATATTGTGGGGTTTTTTTTCCCTTTATTTATTTTTTATTTTAAGAGCTTGTTTTACATTCAGTGTTATGTGTACATTTAGTTTCATTACCCATTTACCATGACCAACCCTAACCCAGTCTCCTGCCCTCCCTGTCTAGTAACCCTCCCCCTGTGTCCCTCATATGTATGTAATCCTGTTTGTCCTGCATTTCCTCAATATGAATGTTGCCCTTCTGGTGGCCCATGGTCTATTGCTCTAAGGGATGTATTACCATAGAGTATGTGGGTGCGTCATCCTGGATTGAGTGGTCTGCACGTACATCTGTTAACTATTGGGCTGAGAGCCAGCCCCTGGGAGTGAGTTTTATTCCAGACGCAGAATGTATTCCAGGGCCATAATATTGGGGATCTCATCAGACTCCATCTGACAAGTAATTCTGGTCATTATTGAGTTTTTGAATTTTGTTCCTTGTGTTTCCTCACACTTTATCCAGGATCCCCAGATTTGATCCTTTCCTGAGTGGTTGGCATTGGTAGCCAGGCACCATCTAGTTCTTCCAATCTCAAGGGCCATCGTGTCCTATGGCTGATTGCTTCCAAATGCCCTTGAGTGTGTGTTTTTTTTTTGCACTCTTCTTCACTTCCAAAGTTAGGAGACCATTAGCTGTGCCTTAGATGGTGGCTTGAAAACTTTTAAGATCCCAGTCGCCACTCGCCAATGTAGGATGAGGAACAAGGCTTTTATGTATTTTGCTGTGCCAATTGAGTCTGTTGTCCCTCAGTACTATAGTCCTGACTTGGTAGATCTATTCGATTTCTCTCCCATAGTGTTTGGGTGTCTGTGAGGGATTACTCTGTGTCTATCTGCTTTTGTTTCTGTAAGGATTGCAGATATTTTGTATCACTGGTGTATGTGCAAGACTAGCCTCAGCTGAATCTATCCTTGGTCTAGAGTATTCTCCTGTTCACTGACCCCTATCTCATCCTCTCAGGTGTTTATGCATTTAGCTATAGCCTGATGTTTGGTGTTAATGATAATTCAGTATTGTGGACACATTGGTTGGTACTAGCATCTGTGCTC
>NW_006922371.1:526173-527730 GCF_000298275.1 Orycteropus afer afer | reverse complement strand
ACTCATCCGTTGATGGGCCTTTAGATTGTTTCCATCTCTTTGCTATGGTGAATTGTGCTATGACGAACATAGGTGTACGTATGTCTCTTTGTGCGCTATGTCTCTTTGTGCGCTATGTCTCAGCTCTTTAGGATATATTCCTAGTAAGGGAATTTCTAGGTCAAATGGTACTTCTATTTTTAGTTTTTTAAGGAAACGCCATATCATTTGTCACAATGGTTGTACCATTTTACAGTCCCACCAGCAGTGCACAAGACTTCCAATCTCTCTGCAACCTTGCCAGCATTTGTTATTTTCTGACCTATTGAACTTTGCTATTATTGCTGGGGCAAGATGATATCTCATCATTGTTTTGATTTGCATCTCTCTAATGATTAATGATTGTGAGAAAATTCTCATGTGTTTGTTGGCTGCCAGTATATCTTCTTTGGTGAGGTGTCTGTTCAAGAATTTTGTCCATTTGGGAATTGGGTTATTTGTCTTTTTGCTGTTGAGGTGTTGAAGTTTTCTATAGATTTGGGAGATAAGTCCATTGTCAGATATGTCATAGGCGAATATTTTATCCCAATCTGTAGGTTCTCTTTTTATCCTTTTTGATGAAGTCTTTTGATGCACATAAGAATTTAATTTTTAAAAGGTCCCAGTCATCTACCTTGTCTTCTATCTCCTGCACATTCTGGGTAATGCTTAATAGTCTATTTATGCCATAAATTAGGGCTCTTAGATTTGCTCCTATTTTATCTTTGATGAATTTTATAATTTTGGGTTTTACATTTAAGTCTTTGATCCAGCTTGAGTTTGTTTTGTGTATGGGGTGAGGTATGGGTCTTGTTTCATTTCTCTGCGGGTGGATATCCAGTTTTGTTAGCACCATTTGTTAAAGAGGCTGTCTCTTCCCCATTTAATGAGTTTTGGACCTTTGTCAATGATCAGCTGTCCATAGATGGATGGGTCTATATCTGGACTTTCGACTCTGTTCCACTGGTCTATCTATCATTGCACGAATACTGTGCTGTTTTGACTACTGTGACTGTATAGTAGCTCTTAAGATCTGGGAGTGTGAGACCTCCCACTTTGTTCTTCTTCTTCAGAAGTGTTCTTCTTATCCGAGGTCTCTTTCCTTTCCATATGAAATTAGTAATTGGTTTTTCCATGTCCTTAAAAAATTGTGTTGGAATCTGGATTGGGATTGAGTTAAATGTGCAGAATACTTTAGGTAGTATTGACATTTTCACAATATCCAGTTTACCTATTCATGAACAAGGTAGGTTCTTCCATTTATGTAGTGTCCTTGTTGTCTCTTGTAGTAGTGTTTTATAGTTTTCTTTACATAGGTCTTTTGTGACTCTGGTGAGGTTGATTCCTAGATATTTTATCTTTTTAGTAGCTATTGTAAATGATATTGTTTCCCTTATTTCTTTATCAGAGGACTCTTTGTTGGTGTAGAGGAATCCAACTGATTTTTGTATGTTGACCTTGTATCCTGTCACTTTGCTGAACCTTTCTATTAGTTCCAATAGTTTTTTTTAATGAGTCTTTTGGGTTTTCTGTGTACAG
>NW_006922371.1:509054-525918 GCF_000298275.1 Orycteropus afer afer | reverse complement strand
TTGGATTTGCATATATACCCTTTATTATGTTGAGGAATTTCCCTTCTATTCTAATTTTGCTGAGAGTTCTGAACAGGAATGGATGTTGGATCTTATCCAATGCCTTTTCTGCATCTATTGATATAATCATATGGTTCTTTTCTTTTATTTATGTGGTGTATTACACTGATAGTTTTTCTGATGTTGAACCACCCTTGTAAACCTGGTATAAATCCCACTTGGTCATGGTGTACTAATTTTTTGATATGTTGTTGGCTTCTGTTGGCTAGGATTTTGTTAAAAATTTTTGCATCTATGTTCATGAAGGATATTGGTCTGTAGTTTTCCTTTTTTAGTGGTGTCTTTCCCTGATTTTGGTATTAGTGTTATGCTTGTTTCATAAAATGAGTTTGGGAGTATTCCATCTTTTTCCATGGTTCTGGAATAGCTTGAGTAGTATAGATGTCAACTCTTCTCTGAATATTTGATAAAATTCTCCAGTGAAGCCATCAGGGCCAGGACTTTTCTTTGTGGGAAGTTATTTTATAACCTCTTTAATTTCTTCCTTTGTTATAGGTCTGTTCAAGTATTCTGTCTCTGAGTGGGATAGTTTAGTTATGTCTTGTGATTCTAGAAACTTGTGCATCTCTTTTAGGTTCTTAAATCTGTTGGAGTACAGTGTTTCATAATATTCTGTCAGTCTCTTTTTAATTTCGGTTGGTTCTGTTGTGATGGCACCCTTTTCATTTGCAATTCTTGTGATTTGGATCTTCTCTTTCTTTTCTTTCATTAAATCTGCCAATGGTTTCTCAATTTTATTAATCTTTTTGAAGAACCAGCTTTTTGTTTTGTTGATTTTCTCTGTTTTTTTTTTTTTAATTTTTTGTTTCATTTATTTCTGCTCTGATATTTATTATTTCCTTGCTTCTAGATGCTGTAGGATTCTTTTGTTGTTTTATTTCTAGTTGTTGGAGTTGATGAGTTAAAGTGTTGATTTTGTTTCTTTCTTCTTTTTTGATGTATGTATTTACTGCTATAAATTGTCCTCTGAGTACTGCTTTTGCTGTGTCCCATAGGTTTTGGTATGATGTTTCTTCATTCTCATTTGTTTCTAGGAATTTTTTTATTTCAGTTTTTATTTGTTCTATTACTCAATAGTTTTTGAGCAGTGAGTTGTTCAGCTTCCATATGTTTGATGTTTTTTCCTTTGTTTTCCTATTATTCATTTCTAATTTTATAGTATTGTGGTCCGAGAAGATGCTTTGTAATATTTCAATGCTTTTGACTTTATTGAGGTTTGTTTTATGTCCAGACATATGATCTATTCTGGAGAAGGATCCATGTGCACTGAAGAAGAATGTGAATTATGCTTTTGTTGGGTGAAATGCTCTTTGTATGTCTATAAGGTTGAGTTGGTTGATTGTATTGTTGAGTTCTTCTGTATCTTTGTTGAGTTTTTTTTCTAGTTGACCTGTCCCTCTTTGAAAGTGGTGTGTTAAAGTCTCCAACTACTATTGTGGAGTTGTCTATTGTCACTTTTAGTTCAGTTAATATTTGCTTCATGTATTTGGAGCACTTTCATTGGATGCACAAATATTTATTATCATAATGTCTTCTTTGTCAATTGACACTTTCAGCATCATATGATGCCCTTCTTTGTCTCTTAAGATATTTTCACTTTAATGTCTATTTTATCAGAAATTAATATTTCTACTCCTGCTCTCTTTTGGTTACCATTGGCTTGGTATATATATATTTTTTCCATCCTTTAACTTTTAATTTGTTTTTATCTTTGTGTCTAAGGTGAGTCTCCTGTAGGCAGAATATCAATAGGTCTTCTTTTCTTATCCACTCAGCCACTCTCTTTCTCTTGATTGGTGCATTTAGTCCATTCACATTGAGTGTAATTAGTGATAGGGATGAATTGATTGCTGTCATTCTATTGTGTTTTTTTATTATGTTGTTGGTGTTTCCTTGGTCCATATACTTTTCTGTGCTGAGTTCGGTTTGTTGCCTAATGCTTCCTCTCTTTTCTCCTTTATTATTGGTTTTGTGCTTATTAAACCCATATATTTTCCTTCCTTCTGGATTTGCTTAGGGTTGTTAATTTTCTCTGTGGTTGCCTTGAAGTACATTCTTATCTCTACATTTCTAGAATAGTGTGTTCTGTGACGATATTGTCCTGTTTTCCTCTCCATTTGGAAGTTTGTACCTAGAAATTTTATTTCCTTTAATTGGTTAGTTGCTGCCATCTTGTGCTGATTGACTTTCTTGGTTTTTAGTGTACCATTTTTATGGTCTTATTATGAGTTTCTATTGCTGATTTAGTTTTAGTGTTGATGTCATATATCCTGATTTTGTTGATCTCTTGTGTGGGTTCTCTATTGGAAGGACTTCTTAAGCATTTCTTGTCAGGTTGGTCTGGTTTTCACAAAATCCCTTAATTTCTGTTTGTCTGGGAATGCCTTGATTTTGCCCTCATATTTGATGGATAATTTGGCTGCATATAGGATTCTTGGTCAGAAGTTCTTTTCTTTCAGTGTTTTATATATGCTGTCTCTTTGCTTTTTTGCCTGCATGGTTTCTGCTGAGTAATCGGAGCTCAGCCTAACTGTTTGATTATTATAAGTAATATTTCTTTTGTCCCAGGAAGCTCTCAAAATTTTTGCTTTGTCTTTGGTTTAGGAGAGTTTGATTATAATATGCCTCATTGTTTTTCTTTTGGGATCCATCTTGTGTGGAGTTCTATAAGCTTCTTGGACAAATATATTTTCTTCCTTCATGATATGGGAGAAGCTTTCCATTATCAGGTCTTCCAATTTTCTCAGGGTTTTTTTTGTTGTTGTTGTTTTTGTTTTTTTGCCTCTTCTTGTTCTGGAATTCCAATGATTCTTATGTTGTTTCTTTTCATGTCATTTCATATAACTTTTAGGTTCTTTTCATTTCTATTAAATCTTTGTTCTGATTTTTCTTCATACAGGCTGGTGTCCAGGGATTTATCGTCTAGTTAGGATAGCTGTTCTTCAGCCAGTTCTATCCTACTTTATTGTGCTTCTACTGCATTGTGTAATTCTGTAATTTGTTTGGTATTCATCTTCTGGATTTCTAACTGCTGTTTTTGTATGAGTTCTTAGTGTGCATTAATATTGTTATTTTGCTCTTGAATGATTTTCATGAGTTCTTCCAGGGAACTGTCTGTGTTCTCCTTGCTTCTGTTTGGGGTTTCCTTAGGCTCTTGTAAAGCTCTATAAACATATCTTCTAAATTCCTTCTCAGATAATTCTATTGCCTCCTCTTCCTCCATGTTTAATGGACCTTTTTTGTGGTTTTGCTTCTAATACCTTGTCCTGTTTTTTTGTTTGATTTTAGGTTGCATGTTGTTTCCTAGACATTTTGAGGTTGTCTTTAGCTGTTGGTTAAATATTGATTTATTTTTTCTTGGTTTTATGATTTAATATTTTGAAAAGATAGAACTGGTGTATTTTATTTTTTTAGTTATTAATTCAGGTATGCTGGGTTGCTCTGCAGTTTTCTTTGTGATGATGGAATCACTCTGTGGAATGTGGATATGGGTCTCTGTTTGCTGTAAAGAGGGTTTAGAATTCAAACCAGGAAGTATTATGGTGGCTGAGTATGATTTCTTCTATTGGATGAGTGAGGTTATTGGCAGAGAAGGTGGGAGCAGAAGAAAGAAAGAAGGAAAGCTCCCCATTGCTAGGGGCAGTTTCTAGGGCATTGAGTGGGCTGCTAATGATGATGTCCTACTGTTATTCACAGGCCCACAGCTCAAGTTCAACAAAGACTCCAGTTGTTAGGGGTTTGCCACTTTCCACCAGGCTCAGACAAATGCAAACACCCCACCCTCGAGGCCCTTCGGTGCCAAAAAGCCAACCCAAGACAACTGCTTGTTTCCGTGATCCACCACTAGAGTTCCTCTCTGGGCCCACCTACTTGTGGAGCTAAAGATCCACTCAGTTTTAGCAGCACTGGAATCAGGGTAGTGCCTGCTCACACCCAGTGGTCCCAATGTTACTGACAAAATCAAGTGTAGACCAGTCAGTGCCAAAAAGCTGACTCAAGCTTGTTCAGTGATCCGCTGCAGGGGCACCTCCCAGGGCCCAACCTCTTGCAGCACCAATGGACTCTCTGCTCATGTTTCAGCCTCACTGGAAGTGCCTGCTCACACCCAGCCGACCCAAGTTACCAATAAAATCAGGTGGTGAAGGTAGATCCTTGGGGTGATCACTGGCATGCTGGTGTGGTCACTGGTATGCTGGTGTGGTGTGTCTTCTTTCTTAACCCAGGGAGGTCTCAGATGGCCTTTCTTGCCTGTCAGACAGCACTCTGCAGGGTAGATCTCCTGTTCTTGTTATTTATTTATTTATTTTTTCTCCTTATCCCTTTCTCCTTTCTAATCCTACTCCCCTGAGTTTGGTGCACTCTGACTCAGTAAGCTAGCTGTTCAGAGCACCAGAATCCCTAATTCAAATTGCTGTGCCTAGTTTTTCAGGCTTGGTAGCATAGTGCTTAAGCTACTTGACTGCTAACCAGAAGGGTGGTGGTTCAAACCCACCAGACACTCCTCAGAAAGAAGATGGGGCAATCTACTTCCATAGTGATACTGCCTTGGAAACCCAAGGAGGGGTCACCATGAGCCGGGTCTGACTCGATGGCACATAACAACAACAACAACAAGATGCTAGAGGGAATTAGTGACTACTGATGAGACTACAGATGAGACTCCCTTTTGAAAATCCTGATATACTGTGCTTTTGTTTTCATTAAATTCTGTGCATTGTTGTATTTTTTTTTCTTTTATCTGTGTATAATTTAGAAGTGTGCTGTTTCATTTTTATGTACTTAACATATTTTCTTTTGACATCTTCCCTATTGCCTGTCCATCCCCTCTTCTCTCCTTTTGTTGGGGAAAAGAAGTCTCAGTCCTGCAGGAATAAGACAGTTTCCCCAGACCTCTTATTGATAAATGAATTTTCAATTAATACCCTTTAAAGATAGTATTAGACTCTGTTGTCAAAAGGACTCTCTTTAGATCTAAGGGAAGAATGAACCTACTTGGGCTGGCTTCTGTTGCTATATTGTTGTTGTTTTTAGGTGCCATCAAGTCATTTCCTACTCATAGTGACTCTATGTACAACAGAACAAAATACTGCCAATCTTGCACCATCCTCACAGTCCTCGCTATGCTTGAACCCATTGTTGTAGCCACTGTGTCAATACATCTCATTGAGTGCCTTTCCCTTTTTCACTGACACTCTGTTTTATTAAGCATGATATCTTTCTCCAGGAACAAGTCCCTTCTGGCAACATGGCCAAAGCTTGAGAGACAAAATCTGACCATTCTCATTTCTAAGGAGTGGACAGACTTCTCCTAAAACAAATTTGTTCATTCTTCTGGCAGTCCATGGTGTATTCAATATTCATCACTAACACCACATTTCAAATGCATCAGTTCTTCTGCAGTCTTATTCATTGTCCAGTTCTCAGGTATCATGCAGTCACCATGTGTACAACAGAACCAAACACTGCCCAATACTGCACCATCCTCACACCTGTCAACATACTTGAGCCCATTGTTTCAGCCATTGTGTCTATCCATCTCTTTGAGGCTTTTCCTCTTGTTTGCTGCCCCTCTACTATACCAAGCATGATATCCTTCTCCAGGGACTAGTCCCTTCTGATAACATGATCAAAGTAGGTGAGATGAAGTCTGACCACTGTTACTTCTAAGGAGCATTCCAGCTGTGGTTCTTCCAATATAGATGTGTTCATTCCTCTAGCAGTCCAATGGTACATTCAGTATTCTTCACCAACACCCACAATTTAAATGCATCAATTAGTCTTCCTTATTTATTGTCCAACTCTTACATGTGTAGGAGGCTAGTGAAAAGTCCATGGCTTGTATCAGGTGCACCTTATTCTTCAAGGTGACATCTTTGCTCTTAAACACTTTGAAGAGTTCTTCTGCAACAGATTTGCCCAATGAAATATGTTATTTGATTTGCTGAGTGCTGCTTTCATGGTCACTGAGTTTGAATGCAAGTAAAATGAATTCCTTAACAATTTCAAACTTTGATCCATTATCATGATGTTGCTTATTGGTCCAATTATGGAGATTCTTGTTTTCTTTTGTTGAAGTGCAATCTACACTGAACGTTGTAGTCTTTGATCTTCATCAGTAAATGCTTCAAATCACCTTCACTTTCAGGAAGCAAGGTTGTATCATTTGCATATCACAGGTTTTCATGATTCTTCAATTTTGATGCCATGTTCTTCTTCATATTGTTCAGTCTCAGCTTATTTGCTCAGCATGCAGATTGAATAAGCATGGTGAAAGGATACAACCCTGATGCACACCTTTCCTGATTTTAACCATGAAATATGCCCTCGTGTATAAATGACTGCTGCTTGGTCTATGTACAGGTTACTCATAAATACAGTGAAGTGTTGTGGAATTTCAGTTCTTCACAATGTTATGCACAATTGGTTATCATTCACAGTCAAATGCCTTTGCATAGCCAATAAAATGCCCTTGATTTCATCCCATAACTTGGCTGATCTTCAGTCACTAGTGTTCAATGTATCAAATCTATATTTCAAATGATCTATAAATTCAGGAGTAATATACTCAAGGTGGTATTTCAGTTTTCATTGACTTTTTAAAATTTTCTTCAACTTCAACTTCAACTTGCATATAAGTAGTTGATCTGTTTTATAGTCAGCTTCTGGACATTTTTTCTCACTAATGATATTGAGCCTCTCCATTTTCTCTTCCCACAGATGTAATAGATTTGACTACTGTGTATTCCATCTAGCAAGGTCCACATACACAGTTGCCATGTATGTTGTTGGGAAAAGTTATTTGTAATGAATAAGTCATTGGTTTTGCAACATTTTATCATTATATATCAGGTGTCATTTCCATCACCAAGGTAGTATTTTCCAACTACTGATACTTCTTCTTTGTTTCCAACTTTTCGCATTCTATCAATGCATCTTCATTGTATGTTTGGTCAATTTCAGACTGAAGAAGTTGGTAAAATTCTTCAATATCTTCATCTCTGGCTTTAGTTGTTGGTGCATAAACATGAATAATAGTAGTAGTAACTACTCTGCCTTGTAGGCATATGGCTATTATCTTAACACTGGCAGCAGTGTACTTCAAGATAAATCTAGAAATATTCTTTTGACAAGGAATATGATGTCATTCTTCAACTTGTCATTCCTGGCACAGTAAATCATATTGTCTGATTCAAATTGGCCAATTCCAGTCCATTTCAGCTCACTGATGGCTAGGTTATCAATTTTAATGTGTTCCATTTCATTTTTTACAACTTCCAATTTTCATAAATTTAAACTTTGTTTAAATAAATCCAATTATTAATGGATGTGTGCAGCTATATCTTCTCATTTTGAGTCATGGATCATCATCAAATGAAGGTCCCAAAAGTTTTAGTCCATCCATGTCATTAAGGTTGATTACTTTGAGGAGGCACTTCTTCCCCAGTTGTATTTTGAATGTCTTCCAACTTGAGGGGCTCATTGCCTAGCTCCATGTCAGACAGTGTTTCACTGCTATTCATAAGGTTTTCCAGGGTCAATTCTTTCAGAAGTAGACCAACAAGCCCTTTTTCCTAGTCTCTCTTAGCCTGGAAGCTCTGTAGAAACCACCATGTGTGATCTTAACAGTATTTGAAAATCAGTGGTATAGCTTCCAGCATCACAGCACCACACAAGCCACCACAGTACAACAAACTGACAGATGAGTGATGGGTTGCTAGCTTGAAGGTGAGAAACTAAATGGACTTCTTCTGCTGCAGGTGTCACATGACACACTGTCACCGTGTTATTTCTCTAGTCCTTGAATCCCAAACCAGTTTGTCTTTTTCTTACCACATTTCAGAACTTTCTTTGGTTCTCTCTTGCTTTGTGTCCAGCATTTATTGTTGGGCTTCATAAGAAGGAACAGGAAGAAGAAGGAGAAAAAGGTTTATGTTATCTTGTTTGGACAAGTTCAACAGTATATTTTTTAAAATAAATTTCCTTATTATCTCTAATTTTTTGCTCTTTTATCACTTTTCAATTTGCTCCCAAAAAGCCAAAATAGCAAAAAATAATCTGTGATCTTAAGCATTTTATAATCTTTTTCATTAATTTTTGAATATTATGTAACTTTGAATCTTGTGTTGGTATAAAAAATCTCACTTTAAAAATACAAAGTCTGACCTGTATAAGATTGGTGAAATTTTTCAGTTACACATGGACTCCATTTCGAGGAGACTCTTAATTTTTTAACAATTTAGTATTCCAATTTCTAATCTTGGAAAAAAATATCCTCATTTATCATACCTCTAAATGAATTATCTATAATTTAAATGGCACTGAATAGTTCTAAAATTTTGGAATATATAGACATTTCATTAATTATTGAATTGTAACAAATAATTTTTAAAAATCTACTATCATTAAAGGAGCTCTGGTGGCATAGTGCTTAAGGCATTTGACTGCTAAGGCATTTGGCTGCTAACCAGAAGGCTGGCAGTTCAAACGCACCAGCCACTGCTCAGAAGGAAGGTTGGGCAATCTACTTACATAAGTGATACTTCCTCAGAAACCCAAGGAGGGGTCCCTATGAGTTGCATCTGACTCGACTTCAGTGATTTTGTTTTTTTTGGTTTGACTATCTTTGAAGGAGAATCTGAATAAGCAGGGCATATAGGAAAAGGATTAACTGTCAACTTTGATGCCTTATTCAAATTTGATGCCTTTGTAAACTGCTGCACTGAGTGATTTTATGCAGGATTGAGTCAGAAACAAAATAGGGCCTGTGCCTTTCTGAGGCAGTTGTATTCAAATAATAAAGACAGCTCTAAATATGCTTTATCAACTAACAATACTTAATTGTATTGTTATTAAAATGTTACTTTGTTTCTATGGTCAATAGAAAACACACTCTCTACAATAAATTTTGAACAAAAAAAAACAGTCCTTTTTCTAAGGGTGCAATCAATGTTCCATTGTTTATACAATCTATATATCAGATAACTTACCTGATACTTTTTCAAATTTCAACTTTTTTTGACATTTTGCTATTTTCATAAAGGATTTTGTCCCCTTACAAAACAGAACTGTCATTGTGACATTGTGATTTTTCAGCTCATTTAGTATGTCTGAGTTTCAGGAATAATGACTAAAGACATCGATGGTAAAAACTAAATCAAGATAGAATGAAGTATTATTTAAAATAAATAAATAAATAAATTGAAAGTAAAAGGATCAGATAGACTTAAAACAAGAGAGCTCAATTCCCCTCTCCCTGACTACAGGCTGGATTTAGTTTAGCTTCTATCGAATAGAATATTATAGAAATGATGCTGTGTCATAAAAGACCTTGCAGTTTCCTCTTTACTCCCTCTTAGAATCCTCTTCTTGGTGGAAGCTAAATTCCAGGTCCTAAGGACACTGAGTTAGCTCTATGAAGAGGTTATGTAGTCAGGAACTGAGACCTCCTGCCAAAAACATCAAGGAACTGAGACCTTGTACCAACAGCCATGTAAATGAACCTGAATGAAATGAAATGGACCTGAATCGTATTACTCTAGTCAAGCTTTCAGATGACAGAAGCCCTGATCAATATCTTGACTACAACCTAATGAGGAATTCTGAGTTAGAATCATTCAGCTGAGCTGTTCTCTAATACTGAACCAACAGAATTGGTGAGAAAATAAATTATTGTAGTTTTAAGGTCACCATGTTTTAGTGTAATTTGTTATACAGAAATAGATAAATAATACAAATGATTTCCCTAACAGAACTTTAAGGAGCTCTGGTGGTGTAGTGCCTAAGGCATTTGCTAACCAGAAGGATGGTAGTTCAAATCCACCAGCCACTCCGTTGAAGGAAGACAGGGCAATCTACTTCCATAAAGATTTACTGCCTCTGAAAGCCAAATGGGGTCACTGTGAGTCAGAATCGACTTGAGGGCAATGAGTTTTTTTTTTTTTTTTAAACAGAACTTTGATGAAGAAGCTTGAAGAGAGTTAATATTATTTAGTTAGAAGGTCACAGGGAAGAGGTAACCACAGGGAGGAAGTGGGAAGAGAGCCATTATATTGTGGGGAATTACAGTCCATGTCATGAGACAAAATGCAAAATGAATTTGCTCTGTGAACTTTCACCCAAATCACAATAAAAATTTTTAATAAATAAATAAAAAGAAGATCCATTTCTACCTGTTACTTACCTTCAAAATATATATCATAGTTACATTTCTACATGTAGGAATATGCAGAGCAAGTTAAAGCAATGGTTCAGAATCACCTGGAGCAGTTGTTAAAACTGCATTTTTGGACCCATCACCAGAGTTCCAATAGGTCTAGGGTGGAACCAGGAGTTCCTGAGTTATGTAAGTGGTTAAGCAGTAGAGCACTAAATGAAAGTTTGGCAGTTCAAACCCATGCAGAGGTGCCTCTGAATCAAGGCAATCTGTTTCTAGAAGGTCACAGTCTTGAAAGCTCTATGATGCACACTTGAGGTCACCGTGAGTTAGAATCAATGAACAACAATGAAAAGAAGACAGAGCTAAGAATTTGCATTTATAGAAAGTTCTAAGTAAATGCTGATGTTGCTGATCCAGAGATCACCTTTTGAGAGACACTAAGGTAAAAAATAGGAGCTCTGGTAGCATAGTGCCTAAGGCACTTCACTGCTAACCAGAAGACTGGTGGTTCAAACCCACTAGACACTCCTTAGAAGGACGGTTGGGCAATCTACTTCCATAATGACACCGCCTCAGAAACCAAAAGAGAGCTCACTGTGAGTTGGTCTGACTCCACTGCACATAACAACAAACAACAACAAGGTAAAAATATACCAGTTCTTGTACATAGGCCACTGATGATTTGAAAATAAACAACATTTGGAAATGCTGAATTTTCCCTGCCTATTAGATATCACTCTTTGGATTTTCCATAATCCCCTTAAGTACAGAGGATAAGAATCTAGTTGTCATCTTCCTTTCCCAGCCTCCATTCTCCTCTAAACACGCTCTGTTGCTTAGCTCAGCAAAAGACATCCTGATGCATCCTGCTCCTCAGTTAGAAATGCTATGGTCATCTCAGACTGCTCCATATAGCTCATCCCTGGAATTTGGTCAGATGTGGGCCCATTTTAATTTATTTCCTAAATGCTTCAAGATATACTCTACTCTGTTTTTCTTCTCATTTTCACACCCTGAGTAATAGCACCATTTCACAAAACTAACCTCCTAGCATGCTTCTTGGCCTAAAATTTCTTATTTTACCTGTCAGAGTGACCTTTATAAACATAAATAAGATATCACTCCTTTAGAAACAATCATTGGCATCATGTTGTTGTTGTTATATGCCATCGAGTTGGCCCTGACTCATAGCGACCCCTCCTTGGGTTTCCGAGGCAGTATCACTACGGAAGTAGGATTGCCCAATATGTCCAATCTCATGATAGTGGAGTATGTGGATCATAGCATTATTGGTCCTCTAAATTTGCCAGAGGAGCTCTGGTGGCATAGTGCCTAAAGCATTTGACTGCTAACCAGAAGATTGGAGATTCAAACCAACCAGCCACTCCTCAGAAGGAAGATGGGGCAATCTACTTCCATAGTGATACTGTCTTGGAAACCCAAGGAAGGGGCGCTATGAGTTGGATCCAACTCTAGGGCAGTAAAATTTTCTAGACTCTTCTTACTTTTTCATACTAGTCGGTGTGCTACATGAGAGCAAGAATGATGTATTTGTGTTTGAATTCGTATCATCTATAAATGAGGCTAAGTTAATCAATAAACCTGTGAATAAGCTGCATTCTATTATAAGTCATAACAAATGACTACCCACCCAGAATAAGATGAATTATTTCTTCCTTCTGTACTTTTGGTTTTTTTTTTTTTTTTTACTTTTTTTTATTCTCTGTTAAATACATTGTTTTTCTTCCATACAGGGAAACTTGCAATCCATTCCAGAGACTCAGTTTAAATATCTCCTCTTTGATGACTATATTTAAAATATACAGTGATTTCATATTGTTAAAACTGATGAACTACTATGATGAGGAGGAGCTCAGGTAGCGTAATACATAAGGCACTTGACTGCTAACCAGAAGGCTGGTGGTTCAAACCCACCAGCCACTCCTCAGAAGGAAGATGGGGCAATCTATTTCCATAGTGATACTGCCTCTGAAACCCAAGGAGGGGTCGCTATAAGTTGCATCAGACTCGATGGCACATAACAACAACAACATCACCACTATGATGAGGAAGCAAGGAGAAAGCAAAATTGTAAGATGTATAAAGAAAATATTCATTCTGGGTTGGATAGTGTCCCTCAGAAATACATGTGTACCAAGGACCTCAGAATGTGGCCTTATTTGAAAATAGAGATTTTGTAATTAATTAATTAAGATTTGGTCATACTGAACTAGAGTGGTCCTAAGTCTAATAATTGGTTTCCTTATAAGAAGGTCATATGGAAAACTAAGCACACTGAGGAATGTCATATGAAGATGGAGACAAAGATTGAAATAATGTATGTACAAGCCAAAGAATGCCAAAGATTGCTGGCTATTCTCAGCAGCTTCAGTAAAGACATCAAACAAATTCTCCCTCAGTGACTCCAGAATTCTGAGAGAATAAATTTCAGTTGTTTTAATACACCTAGATGGTGATATTTTGTTACAGAAACACTAAGAATGTAATAGAGTGTTCAAATAAAGTAACTTTTCATGTTTCGTTTCTCCCAAATCCACTATACACTCCAGCTTTTCCCACATCTGAATAGGAGTTTTGATTGGATAAAAGTCCTGAAGCTAGAATGATCTAGCTTGGGAATTGAAGGGAATTGAAAGCAGACCAATGCTGCTGAACTGTAGAAATTAGGAGAGAAGAGTTACCAAATAAAGCTAGAAACATATTCAGAGGTCACAGCATTTAGAGTCTTGAAATTATGAGTGAACATGGCAGCAGTTCATGCATATACTGATCCAAATGTCTTTGTGTTACAAAAAAATTATAAGTAGATAATTCAAAAATAATCAAGCTTTATAGCCTTATCTTTGCTAATCTTCAATAATCTAAGTTAATTATTAAATGCCTGTTTTATGTCAAAGATAAAGGAAGGAAAATTTCTTTATTATCTTATTTCAAAAATTACTGAGGTTAAATGTAATTATAGTAAACTCAATGCATAGATTATGAATATAGAATACAAGGAAAAAATAAAGAGAAAGATATTAACTTAATAAAACATAGGAATAAATTAACTCATGTTTTTGTGTTAGTTGATTTTAATATAATCTCTTCAATGAGTCAATTAACTCATTAAAATGATTATTTAAAAAAAAATCAAATACCAGAAATATTAAGAGAGATTTTGCCTTTAAAACAACATGGGAAAATGAAATGTTAAATTTTGAAATGTGGTCATTGGAAGAGTTCTGAACATACTTTATAAATAACTGAATCCTGTTTGCTTGGATTTTGTTTTCTAAAGAAAGTGATAGGAGAACAGTACTTTTAGATATGAGTGTTTAGATGGATAGAATTAATTCTCAGTACACTACTCTATTTCCAAAAGCGTTTCTGTACTACTATATTGAATTTTAAAATATAAGGATTATGTGAAGATTCTTTTAGTTTACTTTGTTACCTAAGCAAGAGGTAAGGAGCATAAATTTACCTAAAATCATCTTTTTCTAAACAAATGCCACTGACTTCCTGGGACATTAGAATAAAAGTATTTTAAAAAATCAAAGGAATAAAGTCATCTTTTATATTTTAATACAAAATAAAGTATATTAAAATGGGAACAGAGAGAAGAAGAAATAAATCTCGGGCATTTTTGTGAAATTCTGGTGCACGAACTTTGAACTCATTCCCATCTGATTCTGAACAAAATTCCCATTTCTGTCTAACTATGTGACTCTGGGGAGCTCTGGTGGCATAGTGCCTAACACATTTGACTACTAACCAGAGGCTGGTGGTTCAGACCCACCAGCCACTCCTTGGAAGGAAAGTTGGGTAGTGAAGTTGAAGTGATCTATCTACTTTCTACTAAAGATACTGCCTCGGAAACCCAAGGAGGGGTCATTATGAGTTGGATCTGACTCAACGGCAGTGAGTTTGGTTTTGGTTTATGTGACTCTGAGCAAGTTACTTAACCTGAGTGAATCTCTATTTCCCTTACTCTAAAATAGCTTTACCAATACTTACTCATACTGTTGATGTGAGGTTTTCATATGATAGAAAGGATTCACTTAGTACAATGTCTGGAACATGGTACCTCGTTACTACTAATGGTGAAGTAAAAAATATAACACTTCTCCGTCATTTATAAATACTAAAAATATATACTCTTACTAAGACCTTTCTAGTTTACTCTGGGACATTAAAGTATTTTTAACTAGAATATTTAAAAATTAAAGATTTTCTTGGATACTATACCATATTATACCATATCCTAAAAGAGAACATACCAACAAATGGAGCATCCAATGGTCTGTTTTGTTGTTGTTGTTAGATGATATCAAGTTAGTTTTGACTCAGTAACCACATGTAAAATGTAACAAAACATTGCCCAGTCCTGTGCCATACTCACAATTGTTGTTATTTTTGAGTGGTTTGTTGCAGCTTCTGTGTCAATCCATCTCATTGAGACTCTTACTCTTTTGCACTGATCCTCTACTTTACCAAATATGATGTCCCTCTCCAGGGTCTGGGCCCTCCTGATAAGATGCCCAAAGTACAGAAGTTGAAGTCTCACTATCCTTGCTTCTAAGAAGCATTCTGGCTGAACTTCTTCAAGACAGATTTGCTTATTTTTCTGGCATTCTATTTAATATTCTTCATTGAGACCATAATTCAAAGGCATCAGTTCTTCTTTGGTCTTCCTTATTCTTTATTTCTTTCCCATGTATATGAAAATACTGAATATATGATGCCTTGAGTCAGGTGCATCTTAGTCTTCAAAGTAACATCTTTGAGGTGACCCAGGACATCTATATTCATTGCAGCACTATTTACAGTAGCAAAGAGATGGAAACAACCTAAGTACCCATCAACAGATGAATGGATAACCAAACTACGGTATGAACACACAATGTAATACTATGCAACATTAAAGAATAATGAAGTATCAGTGAATCACTTCATAATATGGATGAATATGGAGGACATTATGCTGAGTGAAAGAAGTCAATCACAGAAGGACAAATATTGTATGAGCCCATTTCTATAATAATTCAAAGAAAGGTTTATACAAGTATGGTAGTTAATTTTGTGTGTCAACTTGGCCTGGTTGAGTGCCTGGGCAGCTGGATGTAGTTATTTCCTATGGTCAGAATGTAATTGACCCCATGGTGGAATCTATTGGAGCAGCTGAGTAGCTGCTTTAGGGATGTGGGCTGCCTCTAGTATATAAGAAGCAACTTTGAGGAAGGTCTCTAGTTTTTTGGCACATTTGAACCCTGCATGTAGCTGAGTCATTTTTCAGCAGCCTGCCATGCCCTGCTGATCTTAGGACTTCTTCTGGATTTGAATTAGTGGACTCCCATGCTGTTTGGTGATATCAGGACTGTGCCTTTTCACTTGTGACCTTGGGTTTGTCACCCTCAGCAGCCAGCCGCTGCCTGAGAATAGAAAAGCATCCAGCTTCAGTGGACCGGGAGCAAGAGGCAGAGCTGAAGCCCAAGGTCGAGGTGCTTTCACACAGCCTCTAGAGCCTGACACTTTGAACTTGGGCTTCTAGCCACCAAAATTGTAAGAGAATAAACTCCTGTTTGTTAAAGCCATCCCATTTGTGGTGTATTTTCTGTTAGAGCAGCAACAGGTACCCAAAACAACAGCGAAGGAAATTTTCTTTGTTGTTACCAGGGATGGGAGGGGAGAGGAAAGGAGGGAAAATAGATGGATAGTTAAGAGACAGGTGTTTCTATGGCTGAAGGGAAAATCAATATAAAAAAAGCATGTGACTAGCACAATATAACTACAAAAAAGGAAGCCACAGAGAGCTGTACAAGAGGTATAGATAATAAAGGTAAATACTATTGTATGCAAAATACTGCATTATCAGTAATAGTAAACTCTAAACTATAGGTATACAGATAGGTAGACAGGCAAGAAGATCAGGTACGAATAGGAGAACAGATATATACCAACAACCATACATAGGTTTGGCAGATGTTATTCCTACATACCTATTTGTATGTGCTGTAAAAATGTATTTATTCACTATCAAGCTAACAGGGGACAAAGTTAGGATGATTTTTTCACTACATCTCAGGAACCTTAAGGAGGTGAATCACTTGGCCTGCAGGCTGGGGCTATGGTCACAGAGGATTTCAAGCTTAATTGGTGCAATATTGTTGTTGTTGTTAAGTGCCATCAAGTTGTCTCTGACTCATAGTGACCTTAGGCACAACAGAACAAAACACCACCCATCCTGAGCCAGCTCCACAATTCTTGTTACACTTCAGCCCATCACTGCCACCACTGTGTCAATCCACCTAGTTGAGGGCCTTCCGGTCTTTCGTCAATCCTCCACCTTACCAAGCATGACATCCTTCTCCAGAGAATGGTCCCTTCTGACAACATGACCAAAGTATGTGAGACGAAGTCTGGCCATTCTCACCTCCAAGGAGCATTCTGGCTGCACTTTCTCTAGGACAGAATTGTTAGTTCTTTTACCACAGTACTTTCAGCATTCTTCACCAACACCAAAGTTCAGAAACATCAATTCTTCTTTGTTGTTGTTCTTAAATGCCGTCGAGTCATTTCCGACTCATAGCGACCCCATGCACGGCAGAACGAAACACTGCCCGATCCTGCGCCAGCCCCACAATC
>NW_006922371.1:481938-505557 GCF_000298275.1 Orycteropus afer afer | reverse complement strand
CCTGGCCTGGTTTTGGCTGAAGATATTGAGCTTTTCCACCCCCTCTTGCCACAGATATAGTCAATCTGATTCCTGTGAACTCTGTCTGGCAAAGTCCACGTGTATAGCTGCCATTTGTGTTGTTGAGAAACGGTATTTGCAATGAAAAAGTCATTGGTCTTGCAAAATTCTATCATGCAATCTCCAGTGTTATTTCTGCCACAAAAGTCAAATTTTCCAACTACCGATGATTCTCCTTTGCTTCCCACTTTCACACTCCAATCACCGGTGATAAGCAATACATCTTGATTGCATGTTCAGTCAATTTCAGACTGCCAAAGTTGATAAAAATCTTCAATTTCCTCATCTTTGGCTTTGGTGTTTGGTGTGTAAATTTCCTATTAACTGGTGTTCTTTGTAGGCATATGGATATTATCCTATCATTGACAGCATTGTAGTTCAGGACAGATCTTGAAACATCTTTTGTGATGATGAATGCCATGTCATTCCTCTTCAATTTGTCATTCCCGGCATAGTAGTTCATATGGTGGTCTGATTCAAAATGGCAAAAACTGGTCCATTTCAGCTCACTAATGCCTAGGATATCAATCTTTATGTGTTCCATTTCATTTTTGGCAACTTCCAATTTTCCAAATTCTTAATTCGTACATTCCATGTTCTGATTATTAATGAATGTTTGCAGCTGTTTCTCCTCAATTTGAATTGTGCCACATCAGCACATGGAGGTCCTGAAAGATTTACTTTATCCATATCATTAAGGTTGGCTCTACTCTTTCCCAGTCGTAATTTGAGTGCCTTCCAACCCAAGGGGCTGGTCTTCCTGCACTGTGTTGGATAATGTTTCCAAGCTGTTCATAAAGTTGCCTGGTAATGTATGAGACAGTGTTTCTCTGCTAGTCATAAGGTTTTCCCTGGCCAATTTTTGAGAAGTGGATGACCTCCTCCTTCCTCCTATTCTGTCTTAGTCTGTAAGACTAAGATTTCTGCATTGAAACCTGTGCACCCTGCACAACTCTGCTGACATCTGAAACATCAATGGCACAACTTCAAGCCTCACAGAAACATACAAGCCTCATGGGATGGCAAACTGACAGACAAGTGTGTCTCCCTTTGCTGTTGGAAACCTCTGCACACTCCTCTTACCTAATTCCTACCTGAAACCTGCCACTCTGTGGTTCTTGGTGGCTCCTGAGTCCCTCCCTTTCCTGGCTCTAGGGGGCTTGGAGCCTAGCCTTGCTTCCCAACCCTTTTTACCTGGATATAACCCTGACACAAACCTTTGCTGATTTTAAACCATGCAGTTCTCTTGTTCTGTTCAAATGACAACCTCTTTGTCTATGTACACATAGACAAATGAGCACAGTTAAGTGTTCTGGAATTCACATTCTTCAACCTTTTAATTCATAATTTGTTATGATCTATGCAGTAGAATTCTTCTGCATAGTCAATAAACAGTGTGTTGGTTACCTCTGGTGGCATAGTGCCTAATACATTTGACTGCTAACCAGAAGGATGACGGTTCAAACCCACCAGCCACTCCTTGAAAGGAAAATTGGGCAATCTACTTCTGTAGAGATACTGCCTCAGAAACCCAAGAAGGGGCCACTATGAGTTGAATTGACTCAACAGCAGTGAGTTTAGTGCTGTTCTAACAGAATATATCACAAATGGGTGGCTTTAGCAAACAAGAGTTTATTCTCTCACAGTTTAGGAGGCTACAAGTCTGAGTTCAAAGTGCCATCTCTAGGAGCTGGGTGAAAAGTCCCTCGACCTTGGTCTTCAGCTCTGCCTTTTGCTCTTGGCTCACTGAAGCTGGAGGCATCTTTTAGCTCAGGTAGTAGAGGGCTGCTGAGGCTAACAAACTCAAGTTCAACAAATAAAATGGCACAGTTCAAGATTATCAAATAACATGACTGGCTACTTGTTCAAGTCCAGAGACAGTCCCAAGATCAGCAGGAAACATGGTAGGCCATTGAGATGAAGACTCAGCTATGTGCAGAGTCCTAGCATAAAAAAAATCTACAGCAATCTTTCTCAAAAGCTTCTTCTTATATACTGGAAGCAGACTCAGCTGCTCCAGTAGATTCCACTATGGAGTTGATTATCAATCTTATCAAGGGAAATAACTATATCCAGCTGCCCAGCCACTCAAAACCAAGCTCAGCCAAGTTGACAAACAACTTAACTACTACACACAGATAAACATCTTTCTGATATTCTCTGCTTTCAACCAAGATCTCTCTGACTTCAGAAATGATATCCCTTGTTCTATGTCCCCTTCTGAATGCAGCTTGAATTTACAGCAGTTCCCCATCAATATACTGCTGTAACTGTTTTTTAATTATCTTCAGTAAAATTTTACCTGCATGTGATACTAATGATACTGTTTGGAAATTTCCATTCTTTTGGATCACCTTTATTTGGAATGGGCAACAATATGTATCTCTCCAATGATTGGCCAAGTATTTGTCTTCCAATTTCTTGGCATAGACAAGTGAGCATCCCCAGTACTACATCCATTTATTCGTACATTTCAATTTTGTCAGTTCCTAGAGCTTTGTTTTTCACCAATGCCTTCAGTGCAGCTTGGATTTCTTTATTCAACTTCATCAGTTCTTGATCACATGCTACCTCCTGAAATGGTTGAACATTGAGCAATTCTTTTTGGTACACTGACTCTGTGTACTCCTTCCATCTTCTTTTGATGCTTCCTGCCCATAGAAGCCTTCAATACTGTATCTCAACACTTGAATTTTTTCTTCCATACTTTCATCTTGAGAAATCCTAGGTATGTTCTTCCTTTTGGTTCTAATTCCAGGTCTTGGCATATTTCATTTTAACACTTTACTTCAGGAGCCGCCCTTTGAAATCATCTGCTCAGCTCTAACTTCATCATTTCTTTATTTGCTTTAGCTATCACACATTCAAAAACAATGTTCATAGTCACTTCTGACATGCATTTTAATATTTTCTTTCTTTTCTGTATTTTTAATGGTCTTGTGCTTTCTTCATGTATGATGTCATTGATGTCATCTCACAATTCATCTGGTTTTTGGTCATTAATGTTCAATGTGTCAAATCTATTCTTGTAATAGTTTCTAAATTCAGGTTAAATATATTCAAGGTCTTACTTTGGCTCTGCTGAACTTGTTTAAATTTTCTTCAGCTTCAACTTAAACTTGCATATGAATAATTGATTGTCTATTCCAGAGTCACCTCCTGGCCTTGTTTTGAGAGATGATATTGAGCTTCTTTATCATCTCTTCCCACTGATGTAGTTGATGCAATTCCTGTGTATTCCATCCAGTGAAGCCCATGCATATAGTCTCATTTATGATGTTGAAGAAAACTATTTACAGTGAATAAGTTGTTGGTCTTGCAAAATTCTGTCATTCAAGAATGATATCATTCTGGAGTCTTGTCTAAAACCAAGATCATATTTTTCAACTACTGATTCCTCTTCTTTTTTCCAACTTTCACATTCCAATCATCAGCAATTATCAATACATCTTGATTGCATGCTTGATCAATTTCAGACTGCAGAAGTTTGTAAAAATCTTCAATTTCTTCATCTTTGACATTAGTGATTGGTGTGTAATAGTTATATTCACTGGTTTTCCTTGTAGGTGTATGGATATTATCCTATCACTGACAGCACTATACTTCAGTATAGATAGTGAATTTTTCCTTTTGGTGATGAACACAATGCCATCACTTTTCAATTTGTCATTGCCAGCATGGTAGACCATATGATTGTCCAGTAAATTGTCCAATTCAGAATGGCAATATTAGTCCATTTCAACTCAATAATGTTTAAGATATCAACTTTCAACATTCCATTTCATTTTTGATGACTTTCAATTTTCTTAGATTCATACTTCATATATTCTGTTCTCTGATTACTAATGGATGTTTGTAGCTTTTTCTTCTCATTTTGAGTCATGCTACATCAGCAAATGAAGGGCTATTAAAGCTTTACTACATCCACATCATTAAGATTGACTACTTTGAGGAAGCAGCTCTTCCCCAGTTATATTTTGAGTGCCTTCTAACCTAAAAGACTCATCTTATGGCACTATATCAGACAGTGTTCCTCTGCTATTCATAATATATTCACTGGCAAAATTTTTTTAAGGAGTAGATCATCAGGTCCTTCTTCCTAGTATATTTTTAGAGTAGAAGCTTCTCTGAAACCTGTCCACCATGGATTGCCCTGCTAATATTCGATATACTTGTGGCATAACTGCCAGCATCCCAGCAATACACTAGCCCCCATAATATGACAAACTGGCAGTTGGTGGTCCCATGTTCTAAATTATACAAACACTCCAAAGAGAAATGTGTTAAACTTTCATAATTTGTCCCATTATGTCTTAAAAGTTGAGCATCTTCTTGGAGAACAGGGCTACAACCTTCTATAGCCAGAAGTAAATGCGGCCAGACATTTGCTAAATTATGGAAACATTCCAACAATCTTCATTTCATTAAGTTTATCAACATCTTTACTCCAATCAAATCCACTCTCTGATTTCTTTGTCATTCAAATTGACAGAATAAAATAATAGATTTAGCACATTTTTGTTTAAGTAGACTTAATGTCAGTTGAGTCCTGTTATATCATTTTATGATTTTCACTGAGGAGATTATACAACAGTGATATCTATTCCCCAGAAGTCAGATAATTATTGTTTTTATTCACAAATAAACTATTTTTTTTTTTATTTCTATAAATACTCGTGTTTTGTCCTTAGCTTGGAATTTTTTTGTACCTCTGATCTTCTTACATAAACTAATTTAATACCATATTTAAAAGACATAGGGAATTATCTAGGCTCTAAAATTTTATATTTAAATATATTACCATATTCACTTTTTAATACAAATATATCAGTCAAAGTTAATGTGAAATTACCTGGAGCAAGCACACTTTCTGGGTTTAGTGTGAAGCAAGAACTGTGAGGCAAATATGGCTTCTCCTA
The DNA here is from genome assembly GCF_000298275.1 of Orycteropus afer afer. Lineage (NCBI taxonomy): Eukaryota > Metazoa > Chordata > Mammalia > Tubulidentata > Orycteropodidae > Orycteropus > Orycteropus afer. The sequence continues at coordinate 500,578 of NW_006922371.1, read as the reverse complement.
AAATTGAGAGTCTTGGGAGTGACATAATTCTGTCAATGAACAAATTGTCTTCTCAGAAATTCCACTGTTATGTTCAAGGAACTCCCAAAAAGCATACCCTCAGAGTAATATTAACAACCTCAGCCAAATCCAGTTTCCGTTTTTTTTCCATCTAACTTCTAACATGTTTTTTGGTTTTCACAGAGTGGCAAAATTGTTATAATATATTCAGCAGATTGTTCTCCTTAAAGGGGAAATAAACTTGAAGGCTTTATTCTAAAACCAATACATATTTCTGTCATTAATTATTTCATTGTTATTGTTTGGTTGGGCCAACTACTACATATTTCATGACAATTTTTTTTCTAGGATAATTTTTTTTTACTCCAAACTTGGAGGTTTTTTTCCTCAAATTAAAAAAATTTGAAAATTAAATCTCCCTAAAATGGCACAAAAAAAGGATGAATTGTTCTAAATATCTAAGTCATTGGTAGCATATTTTTAAGTGTTACGTTTGGGATAACTACAGTTAATTAGCTTTCCAAGTTTTATAATACTTTAAGTTGTAATTCAAGCAAAAAATAAAATATATATGCAAATCATTTTACATGTCTTCAAACATGATACAGTAACATAGATTTCATTATAATGAAATTTAATAATTCAGAACAGTTTGCTAGAAAAAGTGGCTTGGAAACATATTTGGATATTATTTTGGTATTAAATTGGGATAAGATAGAACCAGAATCTCAAGTATAAAGACACAGTGACAGTTATCAATGGCTAAAATGAAGTATTGTAACACTTTAAAATCAAGATTAACAATTTTGCTATCACACCAATCATCGTTGACACATAGGCTGAACTGGTTCCCTTGAGTAACCAAGTTATGACCATACCAGCTCCTGTTTTATGCTGTAAGTGGACATTTCAAAGGGATGGCAACTGATCCTCAGGAATCTGAAAGGAAATATCAAGTAGGTGTTACATATCCACATATGAGGCTTCCAGGAAGAACAGGGGAATTTGTAAGGCTCAATACTGCTGGAAATTCACTTACTACACTCTGTCCTTTTCCCCAGTGTCTACATAGGAATGATTTAGGGATGCAGGTTGCCATGTCTTGATTTAGAAGTAAGATCTTAATCACAATAAAACCCCTGCCTTGGCAGACTTTTCCTGTTATCTTCATGAAGACCTCAACAATAACAGGTACTCAATTTCTCACAGTTCTCACAGAAATGCCTTATGGTTTTTCAGGCCAGCAATTCCCATTTTGGAATTTGCATTTAGACCAATTGGAGATGAGATTGGGTGCTTTGGGAAGCAGGTGCTAGGAGATCCAGAGAAGGAAAGGAAAAAAAAAAAATTGGAGCTGTGGAGGGCTGAAGAGCAGTGTAGGCTGAAGCAATCAATTTTATTGCAGGGCACTGTTTTCTCCTGCTACTAACAGCTGCTCAGAGAATAGTGGGGGAAGCTATCCTGCTGAACAGATTTAAATCAGAAGATGGAAAATCCACCTCATTTCCAGGTGAAGGGTCCCACATTAAAAGACCATAAAGCTAAAGTCATTTAAATGGTAGCTCCAGGGGAATATTAACTTTGTCTTCTTATAAAATGTTAATATAGATCTCAAAGACAAGTTGCTTGTCAAAGTAACAGTTGACAGCCTTCCCAAGTTGTTTTGCTGATTCAGACATTGTGTTTACCAATACATATACAAGTTTGACTAAATAAAGAGAAAGAGCACATCGTCACTACTAATACTTTTGGAAGCTGCTGTCGACATAAAGCTAACACTGGTGATTTGGAACCTCCGTTCAGCATTTAAAACACTGAAAAGGAAATTTCATCTTTTATGTTGGATAAAAATAATGTATTGTAATGCATGTAACTACAATCTTTGTGAGGCTTTGAAATTTCTGAACTGTTGACTTTGGAATTTTTGGATTGTTGATTTTGGACTCTTTCTCTCCTGGAGGATTGCCTTAGAAGAACAAATTTGGAATAGAAATTATCTTTGAGAAGTGCAAAGAGCAGGATATCTGGATGCACTGTCAACTTGTGAGTGCATTACAGTCTTCATAGAGACACTGGAACTGATTCAATGGCTACCTGTTCTTGATACTGGCAGTTGAATGTTCCCTTGAGAAATGCAGCTTATGGGTGCTGTACTGTAACTGTAAACTACTTGGGAAAAGAGGAGAGAGCAGGATGTAGAAATGTGTCTGGCAGCTCAGGGATCTGGTTTGAATGCCAAGTAGCAGCTGAGACAACTGTGTGATATCTTTACATTCCCAAGGAGAAGGGATTTAAAAAGATAGCTAGAGTCTTGTCTGCTTTTTTGGGAATAGATAATGCCAACACTTTTCAACAAGAGTGTTATTTTTAGAGTTAAAAAATATATTTAAGAAGGTTTACGTACAGGAGAAATTGAAAGACTTAAATTTATAATCAGTGTGCCTGTATAAATGGAATTAATTACATAAATATGGTTATGCAATGTGTAACTTTTTATATTTTATCCAAAAACTACTGGGAAGTATTAAATATCTGAATTGGTTTATTCAATTGTTATAATATCTGTGTAGTATAGACATGGTACAGAAAAAAGTTATTCAGGACTTTTTCCATGTACCCACAACCTAAAAATGTCAGCATCTTCTTATTTTAAGCAGTCATTATTTTTATTAAAGGAGCTCTGGTGTCGTAGTGCCTAAGGCATTTGACTGCTAACCAGAAGGCTGGTGGTTCAAACCCACCAGCCACTCCTCGGAATGAAGATGAAGCAATCTACTTCCATAGTGATACTGCCTTGGAAGCCAAGGAGGGGTTGCTATGAGTTGAAATTCACTCTAAATTATTTATATTATAAAATATGTATTATTTGTTATTTTAAAAATATTAGATATTTAAATAGAAAACTCTGAAAGATTAAAAAAAATCTGATCAGCTGCTTGAAATGTAAGATAAAATGATCATTGTAAGGTATGTTGTTGTTGTTGTTATTTGCCATCGAGCTGGCCCCGACTCATAGCGACCCCTCCTTGGGTTTCCGAGACAGTATCACTACAGAAATAGGAATGCCCAACCTTCCTTCCGAGGAGTGGCTGGTGGGTTTGAACCGCCAGCCTTTTGGTTAGCAGTCAAGTATTATAAGGTACAGGATGTTGTTGTTGTTGTTATTTGCCGTCGAGTTGGTCCTGACTCATAGCAACCCCTCCTTGGGTTACCGAGGCAGTATCACTACGGAAGTAGGATTGCCCAACCTTCCTTCCGAGGAGTGGCTGGTGGGTTTGAACCGCCAGCCGTCTGGTTAGCAGGCAAGTGTCTTAGCCACTATGCTACCAGAGCTCCCAAGGTATAGGATAGTATTATATAACATTTATTGACATTTTAAAATTAAGAAAAGTTAAAGGTAGGAATTATTTAAAAACAATTTCATTTGCTAATAAACTTGAAAATGTATATGACATTTAAAAACGGAATTTTTCTAAATGTCTCTTTTTAATTTTAAGTTTATTTTATTTTGTTGTGACATAATTGATTTATCTATGTAGGATTTAAACAGTTTGCCTAGATGAAATCTCACTAACTTCATTCTGATAAAATCGAGAAAATTATTTTAATCCATACCCTCCTTTTTGACTTTGAGCTGCTAGCAGAGACTCATTTTAAGAACATGAATCAGCTTGGGGCTAAAGTAGGAGCAATCTAAGGCGTTCTGGAGATAGCGGTTAACCAAAAGATTGGTAGTTCAAATGCACTACTTCCTCTGTGGAAGAAGGATGAGGCAGTCTGATTCTGTAAAGATTTATAGCTTTGGAAACCCAACGGGGATCGCTATTAGTTCTAATAGACTCGATGACAGTGAGTTTGGTTTGGTTTTGGAGGAGTAAGCTATTTAAAGATGCTTCTCGTGAAAAACAATCTGATGTGATATCTTTGGAGCAAACAAACAGTTCGGGGGGAAAAAAAAAAAAATACCTTGCCATTGACTGGAGTTAAACGCGTGGGCCATGAAGGGTGAGTCAATATTCATTCCTCTAGCCTTGCCAGCTGCCATTGTCCTTTCTTCGTTTTATGTCTGCCTGTCTCTGCTTTGTGTAGCTCTTCAGGAAAGCAGCAGCTGTTGGACTGCCCTCCTGAAGATGCTTAAGCATTGAGCCTGAAACTTCACAGAAAAGGAAATTCTCATTTATAAACATCATCACCTTTCAATCACTTTGTGCCAGTGTCATGGGGATAACCTAAAGTGATTTGTAAACACACTTGCATACAGAAGTGATCCCTATTTCACACCTTTTGTTCTACCCTAAAGGAGAGCAACGTCCAGATGCTTAAGTAATTCCTAGCCTAAACCTACACATTTTGAAAATTACGAAAGACAAGGATGGAAAGGAAAAATACTTGGGTAGGCATGATGCTTACCATATGTACCAAGTTTCCAGTATTTTTCTTCAAACATTAAAATATTACAGAACTTCCAGGTTTTTGGTCTCAAAAATGTTTATTCCATACTGACTCTCATACCTGAAAAGCCATGAATTTCCATTCCATGTTTTCACAAGTTTAGGAAACTATAGTTCAGAGGGGTTTGATAGAAAATTTGTGATTCTGGGGCATATTGTGAACAGTCTTCTCTTATCAAATTAGCACAACCATTTAAATTTAAATGACACAAGTACATTATTTTGTATAAAGTAGATGCTTAGCCAAGGCAATCAAATAATAGTTTGATTTGCCAATTACATGAAGAATATTAAATGAAAAAAAATATGTCTTAGACTGAGTAATTGAAAGCATTACAAGTGATCCAAATTAAACTATGAATACTCTGTTTTACTCTCAAAAAAATAATTTGATTTAGCTTAATGCTAAATTTCTTATGGATAATAATATTCCCATTTCTCAAGAATATAGACTCACTGGAATTTAAATTAAAAATATGTATTTTTCAGAAGGGAATATAAAATTTGTCACAAATAATGAAGATCATTCTAAATGATACAATGATATGGAAATATAGAGTAAGAGGCCACCCATGAAGCATGACGCCATATCATCTCTTAGCTAGTATGTCCTAATTAGCTTTAATCTGCACCAGAAATAACTTTTCAATTAATACATGTATTGTGCTTTTAGGAAGTTCTTGTATAAACAGAAATTCATTGTCCAGCTGCAGCAGTTTACCATTTTAATCTTCATTACCTCATTGAGTGAGAATATGCTTTTTAGCATCCATGATACATTAGGAACATGAGAAATAGATAACTAGATAAGTAGTTTTGGAAGGGGGTGTGGTTTTGGGAAAATCTAAACACAGTGGTCTTTGAGAACTTCCAACTTTTCTCCATTTATCATGATGATGCTTATTAATCCAGTTATGAGGACTTTTATTTTCTTTATATTGAGATGTATTCCGTACTTCAGACGGAATACTTCTTCGTCAGTAAGTGTTTCAGCTCATCCTCATTTTCAGCAGGGAAAGTTGTGTCTTCAGTGTATCACAGGTTGTTAATCATACTTCCTCCAATCCAGATGCCATGTTCTTCTCCATATAGTTCAGATTCTTGGATTATTTGCTTAGCATACAAGTTGAATAAGTATAGTGAAAGGATACAACCCTGATTCACTCACTCCTTTCTTTATTTTAAACCATGCAGTACCCTCTTGTTCTGTTCAAAAGACAGCCTCCTGATCTATGTACAAGTTCCTTATAAGTACAATTAAGTGTTCTGGAATTCTCATTCTTCTCAATGTTATCCATAATTTGTTATGATCCACACAATCAAATGCTTTTGCATAGTCAATAAACCATAAGTAAACATTTTTCTGGTATTCTTTGCTTTCAGCCAAAATCCATCTGACATCAGCCATGATATCCTTTGTTCCACATTCTCTTCTGAATCCAGCTGCATTTCTGGTAGTGCTCTGTCTGGTAGTACTGTTGCAACTGTATATTTCTGGTAGTGCTCTGTCTGGTAGTACTGTTGCAACTGTTTTTGAATTATCTTCAGTAAGATTTTACTGGTGTGTATTATCAATGATATTGTTCAATAATTTCCACATTGTGTGGGATAATCTTTCTTTGGAATGGATCTCTTCCAGTCAGTTGGCACAGTGACTCTGTGTATTCCTTCCATCTTCTTTAAACATTTCCTGCATCGTTCAATATTTTGCCCATGTTGTTGTTGTTGTTGTTATGTGCCGTCAAGTCTGACCTGACTCATAGCGACCCTTCCTTGGTTTTTGAGGCAGTATCACTATGGAAGTAGATTGCCCCATCTTCCTTCTGAGGAGTGGCTGGTGGGTTTGAACCACCAGCCTTCTGGTTAGCAGTCAAGTGCCTTAGGCATTATGCTACCAGACCTCCCATTTCAATATTGCAACTAGAGGCTTAAATTTTTCTTCAGTTTTTTCAGCTTGAAAAATGCCAAACATGTTCCTGCCTTTTGGTTTTCTAACTCTAGGCCTTTGCACATTTCACTATAATAATTGACTTTGTCTTCTTGAGCTACTCTTTGAAATCTTCTGTTCAGCTCTTTTGTCTTGTCATTTCTTCCATTTGCTTTAGCTACTCTGCATTCAAGGGCAAGTTTCAGAGTCTCTTCTGACATCCATTTTGGTCTTTACTTCCTTTCCTGTCTTTTTAATGAGCTTTTGCTTTCTTCATGGATGATGTTCTTGATGTCATCCCACAATTCCTCTTGTTTTCAGTCATTGGTGTTCAATGCATCAAATCTATTCTTTAAATGGGCACTAAGTTCAGGAGGGTTATAATCAAGGTTATATTTTGGCTCTTGTGGACTTGTTTTAATTATCTTCAACTTCAGCTTCAACTTGCATATGAGCAGTTGATGGTCTTTTCCACAATCAGCTCCTGGCCTGGTTTTGGCTGTAGATATTGAACTTTTCCATCACCTCTTGCCACAGATGTAGTCAATCTGATTCCTGTGCACTCTATCTGGCAAAGCCCATGTGTACAACCACCATTTGTGTTGTTGAAAAAAGGTATTTGCAATGAATAAATTGTTGCTCTTGCACAATTTTATCATGCAATCTCCGGTGTTATTTCTATCACCAAGGCCAAATTTTCCAACTTCCAGTTATTCTTCTTTGTTTCCAGCTTTTGCATTCCAATCACCAGTGATAATCAGCACACCTTGATTGCATGTTTGGTCAATTTCACACTGCAGAAGTTGGTAAAAATCTTCAATTTCCTCACCTTTGGCTTTGATGGTAGGTGTATGAACTTGAATAATAGTGGTATTAACTGGTCTTCCTTGTAGGCATATGGATATTATCCTATCACTGACTGGCAGCATTGTACTTCAGGATAGATCTTGAAACATTTTTTGCTTGCTGAAAGTGAGGATGACTTGAAACACTTACTGGTGAAGATTGAAGACTACAGTCTGCAGTATGGATTACACCTCAATGTAAAGCAAACAAAAATCCTCACAACTGGACCAATAATTGGCATAACAATAAATGTTGTTAAAGACTTCACATTGCTTGGTTCTACAATCAACACCAATGGAAGCAGCAGTCAAGATATCAGATGACGTATAGCACTTGGCAAATTGGCTGCAAAAGACCTCTTTCAAGTGCTGAAGAACAAAGATGTCTCCTTGAGGACTAAAGTGTTCCTGAAACAAGCCATGGTATTTTCATTCGCCTCATATGCATGTGAGAGCTGGACAATGAATAAGGGAAACCGAAGAAGAGTCGATGCTTTTGAGTTGTGGTACTGGCAAAGAATGCTGAAAGTAAAATGTACTGCTAAAACAACTAACAAATCTTTCCTGGAAGAAGTGTAGCTAGAATGCTTCTTGGAAGCAAGAACAGCCAGAATTCGCCTCACCTACTTTGGTCATGTTGTAAGAAGAGACCAATCCCTGAAAAAGGATATCATGCTTGGTAAAGTGGAAGGTCAATGAAAGAGGGGAAGACCCTCAACAGATGATTGACAGAGTGGCTACAACGATGGGCTCAGGTATAGCAGGGATCATGGAGCTGGCATAGGACTGGGCAGTGTTTTGTTCTGCTGTGCATAGAGTCACTATGAGTCAGAGACAACACAATGGCACTTAACACCACAACAACAAACACAGTGGAGTGGTACAGGGAGATACCCTAGGCAGCCAGAAAGGTTATGAGGACACTGGATACTTATTAGAGTTTACTTAGGAAAAGAAACAACTACGAAGCAAGTTTTCTGCTTTGTCATTTTTCTTTCAGAATGTTAGCCATGATACGAAGGTTATCTAAGGGTTAATGGCATACTCCAGAATTAAGTATTCCAATCATATTTTGATATGATTTAACAAGGTCAAAGAAGGCGCCCTCAGAAGGCATCATAGAATTGAAGTCAGGAAAAAGAATGGAATGACAAAACAGGAAAAAAAAAGGACTCCAAAACCCTACTTCAGAAAAATTGTGAATGAGATGACTCAACTCAGGAAAAATTAAGGGAAACCATGTTAAGAAACAAATAGAATGTAGTTTACTGTGTTAATATTGAGCTGGAATTGTCAATTACATAAATAAAAAAATAAATCTATGATGTCAGATTAAACTATGAATACTCTTTTATTTTCAAAACATATCATTACTATTAAATTTTTAAAAAAAACTTGTTGTTGTTGTTGTTATGTGCCGTCGAGTCGGCCCCGACTCATAGCGACCCCTCCTTGGGTTTCCGAGGCAGTATCACTACGGAAGTAGGATTGCCCAACCTTCCTTCCGAGGAGTGGCTGGTGGGTTTGAACCGCCAGCCTTCTGGTTAGCAGTCAAGTGCTTTAGCCACTATGCTACCAGAGCTCCAAAAAAAACTTAAACTTAGACTTTTTTTTTTTACGAATGACCATTTGGAATGAGTGAATAAATGGAAATGTAGTATACTTTAAAAGCATATAATTGTATTATGTTTTTATTCCATACAGTTTATCAAATTAACCTGACAAAGGTACAAATGAGAATAAGATTAATTTAAATTATACAAGAAATCATGGTCTGTAGCAATCTTAAATTATGTGTTAGGCTAAATTACATGCTATTAAATGCTTTATTGAGTAGTTTTTATTTTCTTTATAATATTTTTATAATTTGTTTACATTATTTATGTTTCCCATAGAGATGAAAGAACTGATAAATTATATTGTTGTTGTTATTGTTGTTGTTATGTGCCATCGAGTTAGACCCAACTCATAGCAACCCCTCCTTGGGTTTCCAAGGTAGTATCACTGTGGAAGTAGATTGCCAACCTTCCTTCCAAGGAGTGGTTGGTGGGCTTCAACCACCAGCCTTCTGGTTAGCAGTCAAGTGCCTTAAGCACTATGCTACCAGAATGTCATGTGAATGATATTAATTAAATTTAAATAATTAAATGAGATTTTAATTATTCATTTCCTAAGTAATGGCAATATTACATGAAAATTGGTATGGAAAGGATGATAAAAATAAAACTGTTGTTAGGTACTGTTGAATTAGTTCCAACTCATAACTCATAGCAAACCTAGTACAACAGAAATGATCCTGTACTATTCTCACAGTGCTTATGATGATTGAGCCCATCTCTTGCAACTACTGTGTCAGTCCACTATGTTGAAGCTCTTCCTCTTTCCACTGGCCCTCTACTTTACCAAGCATGATGTCCTTCTCCAAGGAATAGTCCCTCATGATAATATGCCCAAAGTACATGAGAGGAAGTCTCACCAACCTCACTTCTAAGGAGTATTCCAGCTATACTTCTTCTAAGACAGATTGGTTCATTCTTCTGCCAGTTTGTGATATATCCAATATTCTTCACCAACACCATAATGCAAATATATCAATTCTTTTTTGTTGTTCCTTATTGTGCAGGTTTCACATACATATGAGGTGATTAAAAATACCAAAGCTTGTGTCAGGTGTTCTTTGTCTTGATTTTCTAGTTGTATGGTTAGTAATTGCAATCCTCCAAAATGGCTCTCAGATTCAATCTTGTTTAGCCACACTTGGAAGAACTACAAGCGATTTCCCCACTCTCTCTTTGTCACATATTCCCCTGCTCCCCCCGACAGGTATTAACCACCTTCCCTGTAGTGTATTAACCCATCCTTAGAATAGTGTTAACTCATAAATTTTGCTAAATGGCAGCATCTTATCAGAGCACACAAAAGTGGTGGTCATAGGGCACTTTCTGGGACCCCCTTCTTATCAGGACCTGGCACCACCAAATCTGAAGCCAGTCATGTAGGCCTCCATTTCCAGTCACATAGTCCCCATCTCCTCCTCAAACTTAGGTCTAAGTATCCCTGCAAAGTGGGAGGGGGTGGAGGTCATCTTGGATCCATTCTGGCTGGCTGCCACTAGACACTGAAGTGCTAGTTTGTAAGCCTGCTTTCTACCTTTTAAATCCTTTCTCTCCTGATTCTCTTTGTTTCTATTCTGAATAAACATACATGTCTCTACATATGCCTCTGAGGAAGTTTTTTGGACGTTCATTGCCTCCGTGGGAGGAAGGTGCTCTTGTGGCATAGTGCCTAAGGCACTTGACTGCTAACCAGAAGGCTGGTGGTTCAAACCCACCAGCCACTCCTCGGGAAGAAGATTAGGCAATCTACTTCCATGGTGATACTGCCTCAGAAACCCAAGGAGGGGTCACTATTAGTCAGGTCTGACTTGATGGCAAATAACAACAACAACAACTTGGGAGGAAGTTTTAATCTCCTTGGAAAGTCACAGAGCACTAGTGCTCCTCTAACAGCAATATCACAAGATGATGATTTTAACAAATAGGAATTTATTCTCTTACTCTGAAGTCCAAATTCAAAGTTCTGGCTCTAGGGGCTCAGTGAAGGCCCGTAGATCTTGAATTTCAGCTCTGCCTCTTGTACCAGACCCAATGAAGCTGGAGGCATCTTCTAACTCAGGCAGCTGCTGGTTTCTCAGGCTAATGAACCCAAGATCAGAAGGTAAAATACACAATCCCAAAACTGGTAGGCAACACTGCAAGACAATGGTTCAAGTCCAAGAACAATCTCAAGATGGGTAGACCACACAGTAGGCCACTGGTTATGCAAATGTGCCAAAAGCTAGAAACTTTCTCAAAGTTTCTCCATACATACTGAAAGCAGGCCACACCTTGAGGGCAACTAATTAACTGCTCACAGCAGATTCCACCATGGAGTTGATCATACCACATCCAATTTCATCATGGGGAATAACTACATCCAACTGCCATGCCACTCAAAACTAGGCCCAGCCAAGTTGACACTAACTACTACAGTCCTCAAAGTGACATCTTTGTTTTTAACCACTTTATGGAGATCTTTGCAGCAGATTTGCCCAATGCAATACATTCTTTGATGTCTTCACTGAAATGTTACTGGGAAATAAATGAACTAAAAAAGAAAAGGACTATATAGACAACATTCACTAATTTTTTGACTGGAAATGCCATCCCCACTCCCAAGGATCATCCAGATGATACAGAAACTTCCACAAGTAGAGTTATAACCACAACTGACAAGATACCAACATAGTCCAACTTTTTTCATCATCAGAGTAAATTTCTATAATTTTTGAATTTGTGACATATATATTCATTATTAAAATATACCTATAAGTGTATATTCAATGTTTCTACCTCTCAAAGACAAGGAAACATCTGATTTACAAAGATAATGACAATAAAAGGCAATTATAATAAAAACTGGGAATAAAAGAGTAGTATTTGACTTACATTGGAACCAATTTATGATTGAATTATTGGAACGGAATCCCATTATAAGTCAGTGACTGCCTGCAGTTTTTTTAAGTGTGGATATCTTTTCTATATTGACTGTGATAGTGTTGATATTGAAATTATGTTTTATGGGCCTTTTAAGTTTTGAACTTTTAATCTTCAACACATTCGCTTGTTGAATATTGTAATAAAGTATATATTTGATACTTTCTATATCACTAAGTGATTGATTAGAAGGGAATGTTTTGTGGATCATATCTTTTACATAAGTCAGGAAGGCAATTCCAATCCAAGATAATTAGAAGGAAAAATAATGGATTTAACTAGTACTGAAAATAGTAAATCAACAGTATTCAAGAATCAGAATGATTTAAAAGATTATTGTAGTGGGATGAAGAATATAGACAGAGAAAGTGATTGAACATTATGCAGACACTGGCCAAGAAAATGAGGATGATACAAATAATGTAGCTTTGGCACAGGTAAGTGCTTGAACAGTAGCCTAAAGATTGGCAATTTGAAACAACCTAGAATCAATCACCTCAGAAGACGTGCCTAGCAAACTACTTTTAAAAGATCAAAGCACTTCCGAGCTGAGAAGAGTGAAGATCAAATACTCAAGAAATTAACTAGTCCATAGGACTAATGGACCATGCAAAAACAACCTCCCCTATCTGGAGACCAGAGGAACTAGATGATGCCTGGCTACCACTGTAGATTACTCTGATTAGGATCACAATAGAAAGTCCTAGACAGAAAGAGAATAAAAAAATAGAGAGAGAGAGCACAAAACATAAAAAAAATCAGACTTACTGGTATGATAGAGAATTGTGAAGTCCCCAAGACTATGACCCTTCAAGCCTGGAACTAAACTAGAGCTCAACGTTCAGCCAAACAATAATCAGGCCTATAAAAGAATCTCTGGTGGTGTAATGCCTAAGGCATTTGACTGTTAACCAGAAGGTTGGTGGTTCAAACCCTCTAGCTACTCCATGGAAGACTGGGCAATCTACTTCCAAAAAAATTTACCACCTTGGAAACCCAAAGAGGGTCACTGTGAGTCAGAATCCATTCAATGGCTATCAGTTGGTTTGGTGTATTTTTTGTGTGTGTGTGTGGTCATTTTTTTGTTTTTTTCTATAAAATGAATACTAACATCAAGGAGGAATGTACTTCTCAATACAATCAACCATACAAGACCAAAAGGGTAGTATTTGCCCTAAACCAAAGGTCAGAGGGAAGGAAGGGGTAGGAAAGAAGGAAGAATGGAAGCCAGGTACCTAAGAAGGAAGGGGGAAGAGTACTATTGAACTGAGGGTATTACAGCCAATGTCACAAAACAAATGTATATAAGTTGTTGAATGGAAAATGAATTTACTCTGTAAAGTTGCACTCAAATTAAAATTTTTAAAAAAATAATTAATCAACTAATTAAATTAGAATAGCCAGTACATCTAAAACAAAATAAAACAACAACAAACAAATGCCAAAGCTTTGAAAACCTTTTGAAATATCTAAGTGCAACTAAACTATTTGTGTCTCACCATCTGGAGCAAGTAAGAGTGAAGAAAATAAAAATGCATGGAAACAATTAAACCAAAGGACTAATGGACCTTATAAACCTCAGCTTACACAACCTTAGACCAGAAGAACTAGATGGTGCCTCGCTATCACTAACACCGCTCTGAAAAGGATCATATGAGAAGATCCTGGATAGAGTGGAAGAAAAATGTGGACAAAAATTCAAATCATAAAAAAATCCAGGCTTACTGATCTCATGGACTGGTGAAATCCCTGAGACAATGGCCTTTCGACAGTCTTCAGGCCTGGAACTGAGCTCACTTCCACGGCTCAGTTTTTAGGCAAACAATAGACAGGTCTATAAGATGAAGAATAATTCTAGAGACGTACACACTCCTTAGAACAATCAACTATTTGAGATCAAAAGGCTAGCATTTGCCCATGGACAAAGTTCAGAAAGCAATAAGGATTAGGAAAGAAGGAGGAAAGGAAATGGGAAACACAAGGAGGAAGTAGGATATGCAATGTAGCATTGTGGGGATCGCAATCAATTGCATGGAAAAATATATGTATGAATTGTTGCATGGAAAATTGATTTGATCTGTAAACCTTCACCCAAATCACAATGAAAAGCTTAAAAAAAAAAAAAAAAACCTTTATGGAGGAGGTCTACTCTGAACACATGGGGTCTACACAAGCCAGAATTGATTCAATGGTAACCAACAGCAATGGCAATATGATTATGAATTAGGGTAAATATCTGAGATTACCAAAACAATCTATCTCTCTCTTTCTGTTTAAGTTGCCATTGTTAGAAAGCCTATTATGTTCCTGATGGTATGTACATGTATCACAAAGATTATCTTCAACAGTACAAACAACACTATAATACAAATATCATTATATTACATAATATAATGATATTAACTTCATTATTGACTAGTCGATAGAGGTAAGATTGTTAGCAATTAGAAAAATCCATAGATATAAATATAGATAATAGAGATTCAGATATAGATGATATAGATAGATATAGATAGATACGGAGCTCTGGTGGTGTAGTGCCTAAGGCATTTGACTGCTAACCAGAAGGCTGGAGGTTCATACATATATATGTTCATACATATATATGTATGTATATGTACATAAACCAAAAAAATCAAAAACTAAACTCACTGCCGTCGAGTAGGTCCCAACACATAGCAACCCTTCCTTGGGTTTTCCAGGCGGTGTCACTACGGAAGTAGATTGCCCAATCTTCCTTCCGAGGGGAGGTGGTGGGATTGAACCCCCAGCATTCTGGTTAGCAGTCAAATGCCTTAGGCACTATGCCACATATATATAGATAGATATACATTTTTTTCCCTCTACCTGGGAACAGTTGTAGATTTCTCACCAGATCAATCCTATAGAGTTCATAGTTTAAACTCTCTTTGGAAAACATTCTAAAGTTCTAAAAATTGTCTATTTTCTATAAATGAGAAGATATATTTTTGTATCTACTTATTTTGTTCACTACATGGATCTATAAAACATAAACACTAAAGCTTGTACTTACAGATTTTACTTGGAGCCTGCCTAACCTCTCAGTAACAACAAATACAGTTCAACAAGGCTTAGCAAGAAGTCATGCATTTTGAGTATCAAGGTGCACCCTCATAGGAATGCTGAAATATCCCTGGGGATGATACTATTTCCAGTAGTAATTATGATTCCTACTTCCAAGTATGAAAAGAAAAGTGGACTTATTGAAGACATACATATTTATATTTTATTTTAAAAAAAAAAAAAAGCTACTTCATAGCTTTACAAAGTCACCAAAATAACATACTAGATTATAACCTTAGAAATCTTTCTTAATCATTATAATGATATATTTTAAAATTGCTCATACAATTCTCACCTTTACAATAATATCTATGTTGAGGGGAATTTCTTGGCTTAGAAAACTTATTGTTTTCCAAATATATTTTAGAACTTCTTTGGGTTAAGACACCATAAGAGCCTTGATTGCAATTCCACAATAGTTTGAAAGAGAGATTTTCTCAAATTCCTCTACAAAACCAGAGAGTGTCTGAAAACTGAGAATCAGGATTCATAAAATTTAATACACAAAGAAAAATTTTAAGTAAAAATCATCAAATTTATTTATATTACTCTACAATTTTTTTTTCTATATTCAAAAGGCTTCAGAATCTTCTTATGAAAGTTTATATGTCATTTTTATTTCCACATTTTAAATGTGTTTTCTTGAGTGATTATTATTAACTCAGAATTAAACAAATGCATAGTAAAACATAACCATGGTTTCAAGTTGTTAGGGGTGTGTGAACAGAAAAAATGATGATCTCTGGAAACTAAGCCATAAGAAAATTTCAAGATAACAAGTGCCCAGTTCTACTTAAAGCTGCCAAAAACAAGTAGCCTAAACCAAATGCCACACTGCATGCCAAATGTGCCTAACTTTTGGCCTAACCATAAAATACTGCTAAGTATTTAGATACAGAGTATACATATTTAGGTACATATCAAACATGTATGTACATATCAAATTTAGAGGAGTTCTGGTGGCACAGTGTCTAAGACATTAGACTGCTAATCAGAAGGCTAGCAATTCAAAACCACCAGCCACTTCTCAGAAGGAAAGTTGGGCAATCTACTTCCGTAGTGATACCGCCTCGGAAACCCAAAAGGGGTCAGGTCCAACTTGACGGCACATAATAACAACAAAAACATCAAATTTAGAGATATACGCGCTCAATATTTTGATGAAGTGTTAAAGTATTTGATTTATTGAAATATGGTGAAATGATTTGGTAGAATTTTTTACCACATTTTGCCCTACTTAATTCTTGGAAAATAACTCAAATGAAACTTTGTGAGAAGATTTTCATAGATGATCTAATGAAAGAAAATTATGATACTTAACAGTTTGTTATCCAAATAATATTAATATATCATAAAAATTGACAATATGCACAAATATTCCAATTTTTAGATTGAAAAAGAAGGACACAAGTTAAATATTTCCCTTTCAATCAAAGTGCCATGAACTTAAAAGGATTTGCAAAGTGGAAACAGGTGTAGTCAACTGTTAGAGTATTTTTAAAATTGTTTGACACATTATAATACTGTGATCCAAAATTGAAACTTGACATTACTATAAGCATTGTAAGATCATAAATCACTTCAGACAGCACACTGTGGTCTTTAGTTCTTTCACACTAAAAGTATTTTGTAAATGTAATATTATTACATATTAGGGAAAAAATACAAAGTTTAAAGAATACAGGGAAAAAATAACTTTTTTCCCATATGTTCAGTACATTATATATAATTCTATATTGTTTATAAAGCAATTAGAGAACTTTTTATACTTTGCCAAATTTTAGATATTTTATTAAAGGTTGGATGGACATTTTTTATGAGAATTTTAAGTGGAGTTAATACACATTAATGTTTTATAGTTTATTTAATGCATAAATAAAATTTAAAAGAAATTAAAACTACAGTTTAAACAGAAACTTTCCTATTAATTTTATTTTTGTAAGTAAGAAAAGACAATATCATATAAATACTAAGAACTTTATTTTCTACAATGGCTTTTTATAGGAACACAATTTTTTTTCTTGGAAACAATATTTGAGTACTGTTTTTATATCCATTATTTCATAGTGATGCTACAAATATAAAATAATACAAATCAGAAAACTGCACATCCTGGCTATGTTCCTGCTCTCTGCACTACATATTGACACTCCAAGTACAGCTTTTAAAAATTAATAGTCCTACTGAATGTTTAAGATCACTTCATACTGTCTCAAAAGCTACTTGATATTGGCATTTAGAAGTTAAGTGAGATGTATAAATTAAATTCATCTATTTCTATCAAAATACATATTTTGTGCCTTGAACAAGATGATGCCATAAGCAGTTGTATGCTCTTACCCCCCACGAAATCAGTCAAAGTGTTATAGCAATTAACTGAATGTTGAATCAAGAAGAAAACAACATTTATATAGTAGGAAAGCTTGGGTTTTTTCCTCATCTACACCCCATACTCTCCACAGCTTGATGTGGCCATTGCAAAGGAGCAATGGCCCACATTTCCAGACAGGGAGCCTGGTCACTGGCTCCAGAAGAGGAAGAGTACATTTTATTTGCAAATAAAATGTGTTTGCTCTAACCTGTTCTAGATTGCCTGAAGGACTGAAGCAAGGTCCTCGTCTCAATTTGGCCTATTTCAGAGCGCATGCAGGGCCTTTTGTGGTTAAAGAGGGCAATTAAGGCACACAATAAGACCCTAAAGACTGGAAGAGAGGCTAAGGAAAAAAATTCTTCAGTAAATTAAGCCTTTCAGAAAGCACCTTGTATATGAAGTAAGTGAGAAAGCCACAGACATAGACAGAAACGTGCTTCAGAAACATACCTGAGAAAACCCTACACTTTCACCTTGGGCTTAGCTAAGTAGTGAAGAAGGATGCTGAAACAGAAACAATTTCTAAAGGAAGGAGTAGGTTTTTTGTTTGTTTTTGCTTTTGTTTTCTCCAGAAGGGGGGTTGTTTTGTTTTGTTTTTCCCCTCAGGCATTCAATAAAATCTCTTTCAAAATACTAACCAAACACAAGCTAAGAAACAGAGACTTCAGAGTCCACAAAATTTTAAGAAGGCAGTCTTGGCAAGCATAGCTAAGGAAAGTAACTAAATAAATGGATTATAGCCTTACACTATTAGATAAATAAAAACAAAGAAAATAGTATATCCTGGGAAAGGGGAAGAATCTGATTCCCAGAGTTACCACATTATGACAGTCAAATATCCTGGTTCAACCAAAAATTATAAGGTGTGCAGAGAAACAGAAAAGTGTGGCCTAGTCAACACATAAAATAAAGTTACTGAAACTGTCTTCATTAAAGTTGAGATAATGAGTTTACTAAAGAAAAACTTCAAAGCACAACAATAAATATGTTCAAAACCCTAAGGAAAACATGGACAGAAAATAAAGGAAATTAGAAAACAATAGAAGAGTAAGAGAAGAATATTAATAAAGAGAAATTATAAAAAGGAACAAAACAAAAATATTAGAACCAACGAGTGTAACATCTGAAATGTTTAACAGCAGATTTGAGATGGCAGAAGAATTAGTAAATATGAAGACAGAGGCAATTGAAATTTTTTACTCTAAGGAGCTAAAATAAAAAAGAATCAGCAACATTGAACAAGATAAAGGAAGATCACCATACTATGGGAGTACCAAGAGAAGGGAGAGAAAGGTGGCAGAAGGAATATTTGAAGTAATGATGGAAGAAAACTCTCCAAATTAGGCGATAGTAACCTTCACATGCAAGAAGTCCAATGAACTCCAAATAGAGTAAATCCAAAGTTGTTGTTGTTGTTGTTATGTGCC
>NW_006922371.1:476180-481838 GCF_000298275.1 Orycteropus afer afer | reverse complement strand
GAAGTAGATTGCCCCATCTTCCTTCCGAGGAGTGGCTGGTGGGTTTGAACCTCCAGCCTTCTGGTTAGCAGTCAAGTGCCTTAGGCATTACTCTAAACACATTGCAGTCAAACCCTTAAAAAACAGAGATAATGGAATAATCTTTAAAGGAGCAAGCGATAAGTGAATGATCACTTATGTACACAGTATCCTCAATAAGATTAAATTCCAATTTCATCTCAGAAATTACAGAAGTCAGAAATCAGTAGGATGACATACATAAAGTGCTGAAAAAAGACCTATCAAACAAGAATAGATAGCAAAACTATCCTTCAAAAATGAAGGTTGAATTAAGCCAGTCTCTGATGTACATAAGTTGATGAAGCTCTTTACCATGAGACCTATCCTAAAAGAAATGCTAAAGTCAGTCTTTCTGACTGAAATGAAAAGACACTAGACTATAACTTGAAGCTGTACAAAGAATTAAAATGTTCAGTAAAGGTTATTCTATGAGTAAATATAAAGGTTACTTTTATGTTATGTTTGTGTTGTAACTCCACTTAGTATGTCTATAGGATTTCAAAGAAAAGTGCATAGAAATAATTAATGTTATATTATTGGTCAAACAATGTATAAAGAAGTAATTAGTGACAACAACAGCATGAAGGGGAAAGAGGACTTGAATAGGAAAATAATTTTTCTATGATATTGAAGTTAAGTAAGTATCAATTTAAACTAGATTGTAATTATTTAAGATGTTAAGCATAACCTCAATCATAACTACAATGAAAATATCAAAAGACATATTTACACAAAATGAAAAAAAAAAGAATCAAAATGGTTCACTGCAAAAGATTGATTAAATGCAAAAGTAGGCAGTACAGGAGGAAAAGGGAACAAAAGAAAGTATCAGACTCACTGGAAACAAATAGCAAAATGGCACAACTAAATCCTTCCTGACTGCAATTACTTTATGTTCTGCAGTCAAAACAGAGATTGGTAGAATATGCAAGTGTGTGTGTGTGTGTGTGTGTAAATAAACAAGTATAATTACTATATATACAGCTAGATAGAAGATTAAGAAAACACAAGAGTATTTGAACAACACCAAAAAAAAAACCTAGCCCTGATAGACATAATGGAACACTCCACTCAGCAATCATAGAATAGGCATTCTTTGATATTGAAATCATACAAAGTATCTTCTCTGATCACAATGGAATGAAACTAGAGATCAATAACAGAAGAAAACTGAAAATAACAAATATGTAAAAAATAACACTAATTAACAACAAATGGGTCAAAGAAGAAATCACGAAAGATATTAAAAATACTTAAGATGAAGGAAATGAAATGGAAACACAGCATACCAAATCTTATGGGATGCAGCAAAGGCAGTACTCAGAAGAAAATAAATGACTACAAAGTCATACATTAAAAATACAGAATGAGCTCAATCAATAATTTAACTTTATACCTTGATTATAGTTGTTGCTTGGTGCCATAGAGTTGACTAAGACTCATAACAACCCTATCTACAGAAGAATGAAGCACTACCTAGTCCAGCACCATCAACACAATCTTTCTATGCTTGAATCAATGGTCACAGCCACTTTGTCAATCCACTTTAATAAGGGTTTCCCCTTTTTCACTGACCTCTGCTTTACCAAGAATGATATCCTTCTGCAAGGACTAACCTTTTCTGACAACATGACCAATGTATAAGAAGAAGTCTGGCTATTCTCACTTCTAAGGAGCTATAAAATTGTACTTCATCCAAGACAGATTTGTTCATTCTTCTGGTAGTCCATGGTATTTTCTATATTCTTCACCAATACCACATTTCAAATAAAAACAATTCTTCGGCAGTCTTCCTTATTCATAGTCTAGATTTCACACACATATGAGGCAAATGAAAATACCATGGCTGGGATCAGGCTTACCTCAGTCTTCAAAGTGGTAGCTTTGCTCTTTAATACTTTAAAAAGGTCTTTTGCAGCACATTTTCCCGGTGCAATATGATATTTGGTTTCTTGACTGCTGCTTCCATGGACAATTATTATGGATTCCAGTAAAATGAAATCCCTTCAATCTTTTTTTTTTCCATTTATAGTGGTGTTTCTTATTGGTCCAGTTGTGAGGATTTTTATTTTCTTCATCTTGAGGTGTAATCTACTCTGAAGGCTGGAGTCCCTGATCTTCATCAGTAAGTGCTTCAAGTCATCTTCACTTCCAACAAGCATGGTTTATCATCTGCATATCACAAGCTATTAATGCATTTTCAATCCTGATGCTGCATTCTTCACCATATAGTCCATTTTCTCAGATTATTTGCTCAGCAAACCAAAATCAAACACACTGTCATCAAGTCAATTCAGACTCATAGTGACCCCCATTATGGTTCGGAAGCTGTAAATCTTCACAGAAGGAGATTACCTCATCTTCCTTCCACAGTTTGAACTACTGACCTTCTGGTTAGCAGCCAATACCTTATCCACTATGCCACCAGAGCTCCTTATTTGCTCAGCATACAGAATGAATAAGTATGGTGAAAGGAAATAACCCAGACACACACCTTTCCTTATTTTAAACCATTCAGTATTGCCTTGTTCCATTTGAGCAACTGCCTCTTGGTTTGTGTAGAGCCTGCTCATGAGCACAGCTAAGTGTTCTGAAATTCCTATTCTTCATAACATTATTCATTATGATCCGCACAGTCAAATGCCTCTGCATAAACAATAGAATACAGGTAATCATCTTTCTGGTATTCTTTGCTTTCAGCCGAGATCCATCTGACATTAGCAATGAATCCGTGCACTCTTTGAATCCAGCTTGCATTTCTGGCAGTTCCCTGTCAATACACTGTTGTAACCATTTTTATATTATCTTCAGTAAAATTTTATTTTGTGTGATATTAATGATTTTTTTTAATAATTTCTGCAATTTGTTAGGTCCCATTTCTTTTGGATGTGCAGAGTTATGGATCTCTTCCATTTGTTTGTCCAGGAACTGTCTTCCAAATTTCTTGGCATAAACCAGTGAGCACTTTCAGTGCTGCATCCACTTGTTGAAACATCTCAGTGGCTTTTCTGCACATTCTTGAAGCCCTACTTTTGCCAGTTCCTTCAGTGTAGCTTGGAATTCATCCTTCAATATCATCAGTTCTTGATCATATGCTACCTTCTGAAATGGTTGAACACTGACCAGTTCTTTTAGCTAGAGTGACTCTGTGTATTCCTTCCATCCTCTTTTGATGCTTCCTGCATTGTTCGATATGTTGCCCACAGAATCATTCAATATTGCAACATGAGGCTTGAATTATTTCTTCAGTTCTTTCATCTTGACAAATGCCAAGCACGTTTCTTTTTTTTTAAATTCCAGGTCTTTGCACATTTCATTTTAATATTTTACTTTGTCTTCTCAAGCCACTCTTTGAAATCTTCTGTTGAGTTCTTTTGTTTCTTCCTTTCTTCCATTTGCTTTAGCTACTTTGTTCAAAAGCAAGTTTTAAAGTCTCTTCTGACATCCATTTTTGTCCTTTCTTCCTTTACTGTCTTTTTAATGACCTTTTGGTTTCTTCCAAACTGAAAAAAAGAAAGAAAGAAGATACCAGTAAATAAAATCAGAAATTAAAGTGAGGGCGATACTACCAACCCTACAGAAATAAAAGGATTAGAGTAGAATACTATGAACAATTGTGTGCCCACAAATTAAGGAATCAGAAGAAATCAATAAATCCCTAGAAACTCATAAAATACCTATGTTAACAAAAGAAGAAATATAAAAGTTCACCAGACCTAGGACAGTGAAGTGATTGGATCAGTAATCAAAAATCTTCCACAAAAAAGAAAATTCTAAGACCAGATGGCTTTACTGATGAATTGTGCCAAATATTTAAACAAACTATTCCAAAAAACAGAAAAGGAAGGAACTTGCTAATTTGTTCTGTGAGGTTACCATTTCTCTGATACAAATGCCAGAGAAATATGCCACAAAAAAAGAAACTATATACCAATATCTCGTATGAATATATATGTGAAAATCTTCAACAAAATAATAGCAAGTCAAATCCAACAGCATATTGAAATAATTATACACCATAACCAATGACATTTAAGCCAAGAATGTAAAAGTGGTTTAACATTTGAAAATCAATCAATCACACTGATATAGTGAAGGAAAAAAAAACACATGATCATCTCAATTGATGCATTAAAGATATTTCACAAAATTCAACAGCCTTTAAAGACAATTACACTCAGCAAACTAATTTTTTGCTGTTGTTGTTATGTGCCGTGGAGTCAGACCCAACTCATAGCGACCTCTCCTTGGGTTTCCAAAGTATTATCACTATGGAAGTAGATTGCCCCATCTTCCTTCTGAGAGCAAACTAAGCAAAGAAAGGAAATTCCTCAGCATGATATAGGGCACTTAAGACAAACAACCAGTGAACATCATAAACAGTAGTGAAAGACTGAAAGCTTTTGTCCTAAAATCCAGTACAAGACAGAGGCCCATTTCGTTATCAAATCTGTGTGCTGAGTAAATAAACTGAGAGGATGGAATACATGAAAAAAAAAAAAAAACAGCATCAGGATTAGAGGAAAATTCAACAACAAACTGTTATATGCAGATGACATACCTTGCTCGCTGAAAGTGAAGATGACTTGAAGCATTTACTGATGAAGATTAAAGACTACAATCTGCAGTACGGATTAAAACTCAACATAAAGAAAATTAAAATCCTTATAACTGGACCAATAAGTAGCATTATGATAAGCGGAGAAAAGATTGAAGTAGTCAAAGATTTCATTTTATGTGGATCCATGGAAGCAGCGGTCAAGAAATCATATATCGTATTACATTGGGCAAATCTCCTGCAAGGGATCTCTTGCAGGAGATAAAGTGTTGAAGAGCAAAGATGTCACTATGAAAATTAAGGTGACCCCCAACATTGGTGTTTTCAATTTCTTTGTATGTATGTGAAAGCTAAACAATGAATATGGAAGACCAAAGAGTTGATGGTTTTGAATTGTGGTGTTAGAGAAGAATACTGAAAATACTATGGACTTCCAGCAGAACGAACAAATCTGTCCTGGAAGAAGTGCAGCAGGAACGCTCCTTAGAAGCAAGAATGGCTAGACTTTGTCTTACCTACTTCAGTCATGTTGTCAGAAAGGACCATTCCCTGGAGAAGGATATGCTTGGCAAAGTGGAGGGTCATAGAAAATGGATAAGGAAAAAGTTTCTTTAGTAAATTAAGGCTTTTAAAAAGCACCATGCATATGAAGTAAATGAGAAAGCCACATGCACAGGCAGAAACATCCTCCAGAAACACACTTGAAAAAACCCTACACTTTCCCTTTGGGCTTGGCTAATGGTGAAGAAGGGCTCTGAAACAGAAACAGCATCCAAAGAATGGAGTATGTTTTTTGTTTTTTTGTTGGATAAGAGGGATTGACACAATGGCTGCAATGATTAACTCAAATATATCCAAGATTGTGGGGATAGTGAACAACCAGGCAGTGTTTCATTCTGCTGTGCATAGAGTTGCTATGAGTAAGAATTGACTCAATAGAACCTAGCAACAAATTCAACATTATATTGGAAGTCTGGTAGCATAGTACCTAAGGCACTTGACTGCTAACCAGAAGGCTAGTGGTTCAAGCCCACCAGCCA
>NW_006922371.1:464295-475335 GCF_000298275.1 Orycteropus afer afer | reverse complement strand
CGCTATGAGTCGGGGCCGACTCGATGGCAAATAACAACAACAACAACAACATTGTAAATGTTCAGTAATCAAAACAATGTGCTACTGACTGATATAAGGATAGACATATAAACCAATGGAAAATAATTGAAAGTCTATAAATAAACCCATATATCTATGAACAAGTGATTTTTCAAAAGAATGTCAAATATATTAAATGGGGAAAGATTAGTCTCTTTAACAAATGGAAGACATGCAAAAGCATGAAGTGTGACCCATACCATGTATGAAAATTAATATAAAATTGATCAATGACCTGAATATAAGAGATATTATCATAAAAATTAGTAAATTAAAATCTATGGATAAAGCTACAAGACTTTGTTATTGACAGGGAATTGTCAAATACAAAGCCAAAAGCATGAGCAACAAATCAAAAAATAGATAAATCAGACTTCATATGAATTAAAAACATTTGTACATTAAAAGACTTTACAAAGAAAGTGAAGATACAATCCACATTAGGGGAAAATATTTGGAAACCATATATATGATAAGAGTTTAAATCCAGAATATGTGAAAATTCCTATAATTCAACAATTTAAAGACAAAACAACCCAATTAAAAACAGGACTCAAGACTAAATAGACATTTCTGCAAAGAAGATACACAAATGACCAACAGAGACATGGAAAGATGTTCCACGTCGTTAGTCATCAAGGAAATGCAAAAATGACATAGGAGTTCACAGCTACTGGTTGGCTATTTTCAGAAAAACGGAAAAAGTGTTGATGAGGTTCCTGAGAAACTGGAATCCCTGTGCATTGCTGGTTAAAATGTAAAATGGTGCAGCCTTTATGGAAAGCAGTTTGGAGGTTCCTCAAAAAGTTAAACATATAATAACTATATGTACATACCCAAAAGATTTGAAAGCAAGGTCTCAAACAGATACTTGTGCACAAATGCACAAGTCAAAAGTGGTAACAAGCCAGGTATCCATAAACTGATGAATAGAATTTTAAAATGTTATGTACATTTTTAAAAAAATTTAAAAATAAAAATAAAAACTCACTGCTGTGGAGGTGGATCCGACTCAAATAGTGACCCCTCCTCAGGTTTCCAAGGCAGTATCACTATGGAAGTAAATTGCCCAATCTTCCTTTCAAGGAATGGCTGGTGGGTTTGAACTGCCAGCCTTCTGGTTAGCACTTAAATGTCTTAGGCACTACACCATTAATTGAGTATTGTTCGACCAGAGAGAGAAATTAAGTTCTAGCACAGGCTATGACATTGATAGACCTTGAAAACATTGTGCTAAGTGAAATAAGTTGGACCAGATAGGACAAAAATATTGCATGAACTCAATTTTTAAAAATACCTAGAATAGGCACATGTGTAGAGACAAAAGTTTGTTAGTGGTTATCAGGACTGAGACAGAGGGGATAATGGGGAAATATTGATCAAATGGATGTGGGTGGTGGTGTTAAGTTACTGTGAAGTGGATTCCAACTCATGGCTGCCACGTGTCTACAGAGTTGAACTGTTGCAAAGGGTTTTTAAGGCTTTGGAAGCAGATCTATAGGCCTATCTGGTAAGATGCTTGTGGGTGTGTTTGAACTAACAAACTTTTGACTAGTAGTCTAGCACTTAGCCACTTGTACTGTCTATTTACTTTCTATTTGGGGTGATTAAAAAAAAATTGAAATTCGTAGAGATGATGGTTGTACAACATGGTCGATGTAATTAACATCACTGAATTATACACTCAAGATGGTTAAATTAGCTGATATGTATACACAATATTGTAAAAAGGAAAACAATAAGGGGATATTTTAACTTGAATTCAAAACATATTTAATCACTAAAGAAATTTAATTGAGCAATTTGCTTTAGGTTAGCTCAAAGTTGTCTTTCAAAACTTTGACATACACATTATATCAAATTCCTCAAAGAATAATTTAACATTTCTAAAGATTTTCTTGTCTTATTGTTTCCCTGTTTTGTCTCCCATCCCAAGAAATTCATTATTGATGTACATTCAATTCCCTCCATCAAAGTATACATATATATGTGTATATGTATATGAGTGTGTGTGTGTATATTACATTTAATTTCATTGAAATTAAAACAAGTTAACATTTTCAATTTTTTAAACAATGCATTTCAATAAATTTTTAAACAATTGAAATTATTTTCTAAAAGCTTCTCACATTTTAAAAATCTCTATTTTTTATGTAAATACTTTAAATTATATCATTTCAACTCATCAAATGTGTATGTTTGTTTTTCTTAACAGAACTTACTTTATAGGCTTCCTTATATAGTAAGAGAATAAGAGTCCAGTTACAAGAATCTAAGGTCAAAAGATAACATAACCATTAAACTTTGTAGTTTTTTTCACTTCTTTTATTTTTACTGTTGCTTCATTTGTCTTTAATTCCTGTTTCCACTTCTGTCAGACAAACATTTTGTATTAATTAAACTCAGTCTTACAACCATTTTTAACATTGAACTGTGCTTTCCTAATTAATGCTCAGTGATACAATATTTCCTATGACTTGATACTTTTTTTCTATTTTCTAAAGAATCCCTTCTTGCTATGAAATATTCAAGATCTGAACACATTGTATCGAAGGCATCCAGTCTCTGGGAAGAAAATATATAGCACACAATCCTTTTAAAAATGCATACAATAACAGGAGATTTATAACAACAAATGAAGAAAAAGATGAAGGAAATATACAAATCATAAGCTTCAAGAAACACTTATAAATCTTTATGATGTCTTATCATAATTCAGACGGAATGTTATCCTTTCAAAACCTGCCAGATCACGCCAGACATTATACCCAGTTTTAAAACTCAGGTGCTTTGAAGTTGCTATCTTTGAAGTCCTCTTAGCATTGCAGTTTGATCACTCAACAGATCACAGCAATTCATGTCCTACTTCTCTCTTGTATAGTTTCTCTCTTATTGTTTCCCTATGTAGTCATTGGTTCTTCACTTTAATAGGAAAATACATAATTTTGTCCTCCATAAATAACCTGAAAGTCTTAGATACATTTTCATAACACTGTTAAACTTACAAAAATTCATAGACTTAGTAGATTGAAAAGAAAAAATAAATTGTTTTTCTTCAAATTATTGGCTTCTTTAAATCACTCTGTGTATTTGTTTTTCCCTGCTGTAGATGAGATTTTGGCCAGATTGAATAGCTTTTCTGGTCTCCTCATATTCATTTATTTATTAATTCATTCAAGAATAGTTTTGAGTCTCTACTACTAATTATCAGGCACTATTCTGTTGTTGTTGTTGTTTGCCGTTGAGTCAGCCCTGACTCATAGCGACCCCTCCTTGGGTTTCCGAGGTAGTATCACTAGGGAAGTAGGATTGCCCAACCAAACAGCCAAAATGTCCATGATGTCAATGGCTACTGAATCTGCAGCCACAAGGTTTTGCATCCTGCTAGTGCTTTTTGCTCTTAAGTACAAGAAATTTTAGAGTAAAAGAAAAAAGAAAAAGAAAAAATCTTTAGCTGATTCTTTATTCTCTGAAACCTTATAGGCGGTTCTAACATATGTTCAATAGCATATTTATGACTGTGACTGACTCCAGAAAACTGATTGTATTTAATCCTGTAGTTATTACCTTTGGGAACAGTACACAATGGCATAATATGAAATATATTTTATCCTAATACTGAAGCTAAAAAGACCATAACAACAATGTGACATAAAAAGGGATCCCTGCCAAATGCCAATCAATCATTTTCCAAAGGGGTCTTCTGGGGAAGTTAAAGATGAAAACCCTTCCTAAGTGCTTTCTAAATATTGATACTTGGACTGAAAAAAATAAATAAAATAAAATCCAAAGACATTCTCAGACAATTTTGGAGCATGCATTCATACTTGGCATTCACTCATCTCTAATTCGCTCCACCTGACCCATCCTACAAACAGGGTTCCCAGATATTTTGTCATATCAGCAAATCTTACTACCTTTCACAATGGTCCTAGATTTTATTTGTAAAGATTTCTTATTTAGTTCTAATTTAAATTTTTCTTTTAAAAATGCAAACAGTTAAAAAAAAGCAAAAGGTTTTCAAACTTTGACTTTGGTCATAGAATCAGTTGAACTTTTCATTAAAATAAAATAATTTATCTTACAGAAGTCCTGCAAATTCATAGAGAAAAGTAGGAGTTTCAGTTTACCAGGAAGAATTATTATCATTTATTAAATATGATACAATCAGATACAGTGTGAAATGATGGGCATATACATCTTAATTTTTTAATTATCCTCTGGTTTAGATACAATTCTTAGGTTCATTTTACAGATGTGCAATGATCTTGCCCACGTGAACTCTAACAGGTATAAGAATAGCTCTTTGGAAAGCCACATCATATTTGTAGTTCAGAAACACAGATGTTGGTACAAGTTGAATTTTATCCAAGCCTTTGTTAAAAAAAATCCACATCCCATCTTTTTTGTTTGGAAAAATAGCAGCATTTTTGAAAGGAACCAGCTAAGCCTTAACTATTAATTCTGCTTTAATAACTTCAGATTTTCTTCCTTATCTCTCTCTAATACACTCATGGATCTCCCAGGATCCAAGTGATCTTATCATAAAAAAGGAAAAACAGTCTGAGTAAACTGTCCCTAACTGCAACTTTGGTAAGTCACTAATCCAGCCCTCCTCTTAACTTGCTTTTAAAAGTCTCCTAGATCTGTGTCTGAGAAACAGTTCTGATCTCTCACTCTCCTCCACTGTGGTCCTTTTCCACAATGCTCATTTCTTCCCTTCCCTTATTCCTTTCCCATCTCTGGCAACTTCCTTTAGAACAAAAATTATTCTCCATGTTTTGACAATTGTCTAGTGCAATTATTTTCTTTGACAGTTCCAATCCTGAATCTAACATTTAATGCATTTAAAGTTTTGTGATCTCTAGATATTCATTTAGCCATTCAAAAGGCTCAATTCCTTCCTTGGTAAACTAACAATATTGTTCAAATTTAATTACCTTTGTTTTTAATTACATTATAGTAGTAAAAAAAAATCCAAACAATACTGAAATCTATAAAATAAATTTTTAAATTCTCTTTTCTGGCAGACATCCTTGTTATCTAATCAGAGTCTATTTTCTTTTCCTTTTTATGAAAGTTGTTCTTCTTATTAGGTGCCTTCAAGTTGGTTTCAACTCAGACACCTTACACACAGACGAATGAAACACTGCCCAGGCTTGCACCATCCTGAAAATCGTTCCTGTGCTTGAGTCCATTGTTGCTGCCACTGTGTGAGCACAGCTTGTTGGGGGTTGTCTTCTTTTTTGCTGACCCTCTACTTTATCCAGAATGATATCCTTCTCCAGGGACTGGTTGTTTCTGACGATATGACCAAAGTACAAGAGACAAAGTCTGGTCATTCTTATTTCTAAGAATTCTTATTTTTAAGAATTCTTAGAGGAGCTCTGGTGGTGCAGTGTTTAAAGTATTTGGCTGCGACCCAGAAGGTCAGTGGTTTGAACCCAGCAGCCACTCCATGGGAGAGAGATGAGGCAATCTGTTTCCATAAACATTTACAGCCTTAGAAATCTTATGGGGGGAGTTCTACTTAGGAGGAGCTCTGGTAGCATAGTGGCTAAGGCACTTGACTGCTAACCAGAAGGCTGGCGGTTTAAACCCATGAGCCACTCCTCAGAAGGAAGATAAGACAATCTACTTCCATAGTGATACTGCCTCAGAAACCAAGGAAGGGACTCTAGTCGGGTCCGACTCCGCGGCACATAAAACAATAAGGAGAATTCTGGCTCTACTTCCTCCAAGACAGATTTTTTCATTCATTTAGTAAACTATGTTACATTTAATATTCTTCAACAATACCACAATTCAAATGCATTAGTTCTTCTGCAGTGTTCTTTATTCATTGTCCAGCTTTCACATACATATGAGGCTATTGAAAATACCATGGCTTGGGTCATAGTCTTCAATATCACATCTTTGCTCTTTAACATTTCAAAAAATATCTTTTGCTGCAGATTTGCCCAATGCCATATGTCCTTTGATTTCTTGAGTGCTGCTTCTGTGGGAGTTGATTGTGGCTCCAAGCAAAATTAAACCCTTGATAACTTCAATCTTTTCTCCATTTATGGTGATGTTTCTTACTGATCTAGTTGTAAGGATTTTTGTTATGTTAAGGTATTCCATCCTGAAGACTGTAATCTTTGACCTTCATCAGTAAGTGCTTCAAGTCGTCTTCCTTTTCAGCAAGAAAGGTCATGTTATTTCCATATTGCAGGTTCTTAATATGTCTTCTTCCAATCCTGATGATACATTCTTCCATAGATAGTCCAGCTTCTCAGATTATTATCTCAGCATAGAGACTGAAAAAGTATGGTAACTATACAACCCTGACACATAACCTTCCTGATTTTAAACCATTCAGTATCTCCTTGTTCTGTTCCAACAACTTCCTATTGGTCTATGTACATTTCCTCACGAGCACAACTAATGTTCTGGAATTCCCATTCTTCACAATGTTATCCATAATTTGTTGTAATCCTCACAGCCAAATGCTTTTGCATAGTCAATAAAATACAGGTAAACGTTTTTCTGGTAATCTTTGCTTTTAGCCAAGATCCATTGACATCAACAATGATGTTTTTTATTCCATGTGCTCTTGGGAACTGAATTTGAATTTCTGGCAGTTCCCTGTCAATGTATTGCTGTGATTATTTTTTAATCAAATTCAGCAAAATGTTATATGCATGTGTTATTGATGACATTATTTGACAATTTATGCATTTTGTTGGCTCACCTTTCTTTGCAATAAGCACAAATATCAATCTCTTCCAATCATTTGGCCAGATAGTTATCTTCCAAATTCTTTAGCATAAATGAGTGAGAGATTCCAGAGCTGCATCCATTTGTTGAAATATCTCAATGGGTATTCCATCAATTCCTAAAACCTTGTTTTTATCCAATTCCTTCAGTGTAGCCTGGACTTTTTTCTTCAAAACCATCAGTTCTTTATCATATGCTATGTCCTGAAATGGTTGAACATTAACCAATTCCTTTGGTCACAGTGATTCTGTGTATTCCTTCTTTTGATGTTTCTTACCTCATTCAATAGAATCCTTCCATATTGCAACTCGAGGCTTGAATTTTTCTTCAGCTTTTTCAGCTTGAGAAAGTCCAAGCTTGTTGTTCCTTTTTGATTTTTCAACTCTAGATCTTTCACATGTCATCATAACACTTTACTTTGTCCTCTAGGTTGCCCTTTGAAGTCTTCTGTTCAGCCCTCTTACATCATCATTTCTTCCATTTGCATTAGCTACTCTCTGCTTAAGAGTGAGTTTCAGAATCTTTTCTGACATCCAATTTGGTCTTCTCTTCCTTTTCTGTCTTTTTAATGACCTTTTGCTTTCTTCATGGATGATGTCCTTGATGTCATCCCACAACTCATCTGGTCTTTGGGCATTAGTATTCAAAACATCAAATCTATTCTTCAGATATTCTCTAAATTAATAGGTGGAATATACTCAAGGTCATAATTTGTGTCTCCTGGAATGGTTTGAATTTTCTTTAGCCTCAACTTCAACTTGGATATCAGCAATTGATAGTCTGTTCCACAGTTGATACCTGGCCTTGTTCTGACTAATGATATTGAGCTTCTCCATTGCCTCTTTTCACTTATGTAGTCAATTTTATTCCTCTGTATTCCATCTGGCAGTGTTCACATGTATACTCATGATTTATGGTTTTGATAAAAGGTATTTGCAATGAACAAGTTGTTGTTGGTCTTGCAAAATTCTATCACACAATCTCCAGCATCATTTCTATCAACAAAGCCATATTTTCCAACTACTAATTCTCCTTCTTTATTTCCAACTTTCACATTACAATCACCAGTTATTATCAACACATCTTGATTGCCTCTTTGATCAATTTCAGACTGCAGAAGTTGATCTTCAATTTCTTCATCTTTGGCTTTAGTGATTGCTGTGTAAATTTGAATAATAGTAGTATTAACTGGTCTTCCTTGTAGGCACATGGATATCCTACCACTGACAACATTGTATTTCAATATAGATCTTGACATTTTCTTTTTGAAAATGAATGTCATGCCATCCCACAACCAATAGATTTTGTCATTGGCAGCAATAAGCTCAGGTGAAAAACTGCAACTCCCAGCACCTCTTCTGTTTTCGGTCAATGAAATTTCAGCGATCTTCTCTCCATTAGAGATTTCAGGGAAGTTCTTTAAAAGGAAAGATGAGCAATGGATGTCTAACTTTACCATTTTACATTTTCCTTCATCATGGTAGGAATGCAGAAACTATTGGTGTGTGTCAGGGACAGAAGACAAGAATAATTATCTTCTGAACTAAAAGATGACTATGTTGATAATATAAGTCAGAATTGACTCAACAGCAATGAGATTGGTTTATGTTGAGAATAAATGTCTCATGTAACACATGACAGAGAAGAAAAATGGAAGAAGTGTGGGTCCCTGAGGATAGTGAGGAGCCACTGTACCAGCTCTGGACTCATAAATTTTTCAATCTGAAAAAAAAAAAATCTCTATTTGATTAGCTTATGTAATAAGATTTCCAGTTATGTGCAATTATGCTATGCTAGCCATTTGAGTATTTCATCTACAGCTATAATAGCTTATTATTTTTACTGTTGGTTAAAAAATTTTATTGCCTTCTCATTGAAGAACTACTTGAGTGTCTTATCATCATGAATTTGATAAATGAAACCAGAGTTTTCTTGTATCTCAAAATACATGTTAGCTTGGATGCAGGTAACATTAATATTTTCTTTTAAAGTTTGTTGTGAAGATTAATGGTAATCGTGCAATTGCATTTTAAAAAGAAATCTGTTTTAAAAAGTTATTGATAATTTTATATATCTGTAAGGAAAAAAGAGCTTTGTATCAGTATGGATTACACCTCAACATAAACAAAAAAAAACAATCTTCACAACTAGACCAATAAGCAATTTTCTGATAAATGGAGAAAACAGTGAAGTTCTCAAGGATTTCATTTCACTTGGAGGCACAATCAGATCCCATGGAAACAGCAGTCAAGAAATCAAGAGACATATTGTATTGGGCAAATCTACTACAAAGACCACTTTATTATTTATTTATTTAATATTTTTTTTATTTTAAGAGTTATTTTAAGAGTTTGTCTTACATTTAATGTTACCTGTACATTTAGTTTCACTGCCCATTTACCATGCCCAACCCTAACCCAGTCTCCTCCCCTCCCTACCCAGTAACCCTCCCCTGTGCCCTTCATGGATATGCACTCCTGTTTGTCCTGCATTTCCTCTGGTGCCCCAAGGGATGTATTATCAAACTGTTAAAGAACAAAAAAGTCACTTTGAAGGCTAAAGTGTGCCTTACCCAAGCGATTGTACTTTCAATAGCCTCATATGCATGTGAAAACTGGACAATTAAAAAGGAACCAAAGAAGAACTGATGCATATTAATTATGGTGTTGATGAAGAATGCAGAATGTACCATGGACTGACAGAAGAACAAACAAATCTGTCATGAGAGAAGTTAATATAGCCAAAATGCTTCTTAGAAGCAAGGATGGCAAGACTTCATCTCTCATTCTTGGTAATGTTATGGGGGAGCGGGGGGACTAGTCCCTGGAAAGGGACGGTCAGTGAATAAGACAAAGATGATTGACACAGTGGCTATAACAATAGGCTGAAACATAACAATGATTATGATGATGATGCAGGATCAGGTAGTATTTCATTCTGTTGTAGCTGTGAGTCAGAACTGATTCCATGGCACCTAACAACAGCAATAACATAAAGGAGAAAAAAGAGAAAAATTATCATTTGGTCAATGTCACCTCCTATATGACTGAATCAGGAGTTGGATTCAGGTACTGTGATTCTTCTCAGTGTTATTCATAATTTGTTACTCTAATTTCATAAGAATTAAGGTTCTTTAAGATCTTATATTTCTTATCTAGATGATAGCCAGATAGTTAGATTACAAAAACAAAGGAGAGAATGTTGTTGTTGTTATTTGCCATCGAGTCGGCCCCGACTCATAGTGACCCCTCCTTGGGTTTCCGAGGCGGTATCACTACGGAAGTAGAATGCCCCAACCTTCCTTCCGAGGAGTGGCTGGTGGGTTTGAACCGTCAGCCTTCTGGTTAGCAGTCAAGTGCCTTAGGCACTATGCTACCAGAGCTCCTAAAGGAGAGAATAGGACATAGAACATAGATAGGACATAGAAAGACAGAGATTGAGGTAAATATCAACATAGAATTTACTCGAACAAAATTGTATTCAATCTCAAAGACAAAGAAGACTATTTTCCTAAACTTAAAAAAAAAAAAAAGAAAAGTCCTTAAATTAGTCTTTGAAATCATGTTTTTCTAGCAAAAGCAATCTGGCTCATATTGCATGGAATATAGGTCAGGAATTTTAGGTTGATGTTTTTTTACCAGTGGTTGTTCAAGAAATATCACCTTGTGTGATACATTATACAAGTGCCGTGGCAAGTTTAGTTTTTAGAATATCAGAAGAATATAGAAGTCTAGAATAATAATAGTTATTTTATCAAGTAACTGAGTTTCCAGGGATCTTAGATTCAATAATATTTAAAAAGTGTCATAGATTCCACCTCCTGTGGCTCTTTTCTCACTATATTCATGAGAATTTAACTTCCATGCAAAGCTCTGTTAAACATGAGACTTAGATCAGAAGGTCATGCCTGACATAAAGGAGTCATTTTTAAGCAAAAAGGAATAGGAATAATTCCCTGTAAAGAAGATAAAAAAAGGCCAGAATAAATCTTTACATCCAAAAGAGGTCCTGATAAATCCAAGTTAAATTAACAATAATATTTCTCTTCATAAATTGAGAATGTAGGCCAAATAAGTACCAATATCTCCTCTGCATTGAGTTTGTGATTAAAGATGAGCTAGGGAAGAAAGAATTGTAAAAAGCATAGACACACAGAAACTAAAGTAAGCATTTTAAAAATGTTAAGCACTGTTATACTATGTTGTTATTTGCCATCGAGTC
>NW_006922371.1:461369-463836 GCF_000298275.1 Orycteropus afer afer | reverse complement strand
CAAAGAAAGAGGGGGAGGCCTTCAACGAGATGGATTGACACGGTGGCTGTAATGATGGGCTCAAGTATAGCAGGGATTGTGGGGCTGACGCGGGATCAGGCAGTGTTTGTTCTGCTGTGCATGGGGTCGCTATGAGTCGGAAGCGACTGGACGGCACTTAACAACAACAACCTTAATCCTCCAAGTGACATCTTTGCCTGTTAATACTTTAAAAAGTTATTTTAATTTTCCAAAATGATTTTCATCCTATAAAACTCTGTGAGAATTACACTCCAACAGCAAAATTCAGTGCATCCTGGAGGAAGAAACCACTACCACCACCACCACCCTAAAAAATAGTGTATTCAACCTCTTTACTCTGCTAATGAAAGCAATTAAGCCCAAAGAAGTTAAGTGCATTGAAAAATGTTGAAAAGTCAGCTAGTGGCAAAACTGGGATTGGAATAAAATCTTCTAATTACCAACACTATAATTTTTCAGTTTCTCAAACTGATAACATCACTGCTTAGATGGAATTTACAATAATTAAATGTAAGTTTGAAAGAAGAAAATTTCAAAATTATTGAGTAAAGAAAAATGTAAGGCTTTTAAAATTAAGCTTGGAGTTTTCTAATTTCCCCAAATTGAAATCCAGTCATCAAGTATATTTGTTTCTCAGGAAGAGCAGAGACAACTGCAGTTTAAAGTCTCTGGATGGCAATCCATAACAGAGGAGAGAGACAACCTATCGAAAATAAATTGACAATTTTATTGAGCTAAATTATCGACTTCTGCCAGTCCATGAGAATTTCATTTTTAGAACTGAAACGAGCATAGTAAAAAATACTATTGAGAAAGGGAAAGACTGTGTGAGCTACTGAGGTGAAAGAAGTAGAAATTGTCACTCTAAGAGTGTTTCTCTTGAATCTACTTTGCTATTGAATAGCTTCAAAGAATATTTGTTTTCTATTTAAATAACTAGGAAATTAATTTATTTCAACGAGAAGCATCAATGTTTGTGATTGTCCTTCTACTGACTGAATTTTGCCAGTAAAGTGTAATTCCACCAAAGAGTTTTATAGAATGAGAATCTGGGTCAGTGTTTTATATTAGTGGCCTCTCCTAACAACAAAGTAGCGTGATACTCCCACATTGCTGAAGCTGAAAACCAGGAAGTTAATTTTGTGGCAAAGTCTATAATTTTCTTTCCCAGGCATTTTACTGTTTTTGTCTTGTGACTTCTCTCCCCACTTCAATGTTATGGCTAATTGAGATACATTTGTATATGATAAAGGCTTAATAAATCTTCCCTGGTGAAAATTTTATATATTTAGAGCTATTAGTGCCCACTTTTTTAATTCTCATTTCACTAGTAATTAATTAGTTATTGGTTTTCTATGTCAATGTTTGTATAATGAAAAATTAAATAAAATATAGTCAATTTAATTCCCTAAATTGTCCCAAACTAATGGAACACTCTTACACTCAGCAAATACTCTAAGTTCATTCTCTAAAATAAAGTTAGAATTTCAGAACTATCTACAAATTTTATCACTTGGAAAGTTAACTACATTGTCATTAAGCTGATTTGTTAAAGTTTGAAATGATATGTTATATTAAGGAGACATGAAGAATCTTTCAAACTCTGGTAGCAGACTGTTTCCATTTTCAAACAAAACATTGCCTCATTTATTCAATATAATTTGGTTAACTAACTGAAATGCTAGTATTCTTTACCCCTATTATTCTATCAGCAAATTAAATAGTTCTCTTTGGAAATAAAGAAAGAGTTTATGACAATTATTTTCTAAATTTTGGAAATTAGTAAAATCCTCCTTTTTTCCCAGTTGTATGCATTTTTATTTGAAAAACTCTATTTCCATTCCAGGTACTTCAAACCTTATTTAAATGCAAATGGTATCCTGAAATACTTTCGTCCAACATACAATTCTGAATTGGAGACATAAGCAGTTTAATAAAAGAAAAATGAAACTGATATGCAGCTTATTAACCGGGGATTTTTGTTAAGTTCATGACCTTCCTGGAACTATTTTAACTCAAATATACTCCACACACTATAAATATAAATAATGTGTTATATAGAAAGAAAGGCAGATGCAAAGACACATGAAATCTTAAAAAATCCAAAAATGGTTTTATTTTCAGAATGATGGCAAGTTGCTATTGACACCAAGTCTCTCCATGGATCATCAGTAACATTCGAGAGGGTGTATGGCTGAAAATTATGGGGCT
Organism: Orycteropus afer afer; assembly: GCF_000298275.1. Taxonomy (NCBI): domain Eukaryota; kingdom Metazoa; phylum Chordata; class Mammalia; order Tubulidentata; family Orycteropodidae; genus Orycteropus; species Orycteropus afer. Next base: position 461,604 of record NW_006922371.1, on the reverse strand, counting down.
GCCAGAAGATTGCAGTACCATCTTGAGAAAGAAAATTACCTCTGGCATCTGTGAATCATGGCTGACTCACACATACAAACATGCTATAATTTAGTTAAAATGTTGAAGATCCTCCCTACCACCACATATTTATTCTTGGTTCTGACAATGAAAAGGGCTGTGGTTAATATAAAAATCCTCCAAATTCACATATCAGTTTCTTAAATCATCTAAATTTTTCTATTAAAAAATAAGA
>NW_006922371.1:457676-461269 GCF_000298275.1 Orycteropus afer afer | reverse complement strand
GACTCATAGCGACCCCTCCTTGGGTTTCTGATGCAGTATCACTACAGAAGTAGGATTGCCCAACCTTCCTTCTGAGGAGTGGCTGGTGGATTTGAACTGCCAGACTTCTGGTTAGCAGTCAAGTGCCTTAGGCACTATGCTACCAGAGCTCTGCTCAAAACCTTGCCGATGTCTTCTCATTTTATTCAAAAACCTAAGTCCTTACAATATTTAAGAGAGTCCCACACGATCTACACTCTACTTCTATTATTTCACTGATTTCACTTCTTAATCAATTAATTACTTCTTCATAACAAGGAGCCCTCATGGCAGAGTGGTTAAAGCAGTTGGTTCTGAAGGGTCAGCACTTTGAATCCACCAGCTGCTCCACAAGACAAGAATGTGGCGATCACCTTCCACAAAGATTTACAGCCTTGGAATCCCTATGGGGGAGTTCTGCTCTGTCCTGTTGTTGTTGTTAAGTGCCATTGACTCATAGCGACCTATGCACTGCAGAATGAAACACTGCCTAGTCTTGTGTCAGCCTCATGATCCTTGTTATGCCTGAGCCCATCGTTGCAACCACTGTGTCTATCCATCTTGTTGAAGGCCTTCCCCTTCTGTTGACCCTCCACTTTATCAAGCGTGATATCCTTCTCCAGGGAATGGTTCCTTCTGAAAATATGACCAAAGTAGGTGAGATGAAGTCTGGCCATTCTCACTACCAGGGAGCATTCTGGTTGCACTTCCTCCAGGATAGATTTGTTAGTCCTTTTAGCAGATCATGGTACTCTTATCATTCTTCTCCAACACCACAACTCAAAAGCATCAACTCTTCTTCAGTCATCTTTATTCATTGCCCAGCTCTCACATGCATAAGAGGCAGTTGAAAATACCATGCCTTGGGTTAGGCATACCTTAGGCTTCAAGGAGAAGTCTTTGCCCTTCATCACTTGAAAGAGGTCTTTTGGAGCAGATTTGCCAATATAATATGTCATTTGATGTCTTGACTGCTGCTTCCATTGGTGTTAATTGTAGAACCAAGTAATATGAAGTCCTTGACAACTTCAATCTTTCATCCACTTATCGTGGAACTGTTTATTGGACCAGTTGTGAGGATTTTGAGGTTCAGTTTGGTTTTTGGTAGGTGAGCCTGAGCTTGCTCCAGGCAGTGGCAGGGTTCCAAGAAGAAGTGGGAAGGGTTTTACTAGCTACTCTGGCAGTCAAGATTGCTACTATCTCATAGTCTAAAGCAAGTCACATGATCAAATCCAGAGTCAGTATGAAGGGGTACTGCCAAAGGGTGAAGATACAGGAAGGCATAAAATATCCAGGTCATTAGTGAAATCAATCTATCATACTTTTACCAGTCTCCTTTTTGCTCACACAGGCCCATCCATACTGACTTCGTTGTTGTTCTTTAAATATAATAGACAGGGTCTTACACTGGTGTCTTAATTTAGCTATATTTTCTGCAGGAAATGCTCTTCCCTCATGTCTTTCAAGTCTTTCCCTTAATATTTCCTTCTTAAGGAGCCTTTCTTTTCCATACTATTAATACAGCACTTGCCATAACCCCTATACTTACTATTCCCACCACTTAGTCTATTTTTTCCCCATAATATGTATGACTTTCTAATATATTTGTCTTAGGCTAGATTCTCTAAAGAAGGAATTCCAATGAAGCTTGTGTGTGTGTGTGTGTGTGTGTGTGTGTATATAAAGAGAGAAGGCGAGAGAAAAATTTATCTCAAGAAAATGGCTCATGCTGTTGTAGAGGCTGGCACAACCCAAGTCCATAGGTCAGACATCAAGCTGGAGGCTTTTCCTGACTCATGTAGCTGCAAGTCCTGTGAACTCAAAGATTGGCAGGCATTATTGCTGGCTTTGGAGGCTGATGAATCCAAGATCAGCAGGTAAGATGGCAGGCTGTTAGTTCACAGGCTGTAAAGGCAATAATCCCCATATCAGTAAGCAATACAATAGGCCACTGGTTCAACTCTAAGAACCAGAGGTCAGATGATGACAGGTCAGATATAGGATCACTGAGGAAAAAAGCCAGAGAACTTTGCCAAAGCTTTCCACATATATTGTAAGCAGGCCATACTCTGAAGGAAACTCCCTTTAAACTGATCAGCTACTCAAAGCAGATCTCATCATAGAGGTGATTACCTTATATCCGCTCTCAGCATGGGGGATGACTACAGCATAACTGCTAAACCACCTAAAATCATGGCCCAGCTGAGTTGATACACAATCTTAACTATCACAATATTATTTATTTATGTATTTTTGTTTCTTTTGTCTCTTCTCTCTTCAGTGAAATGTGAGCTGTGATCTTGCCCTGTTTTGTTTAATGATGTATTCAAAGTTATTAAATGAATACCTAGAGCATAGTAGAGAATTAATAAATATTTGTTAAATAAATTAACATAATCAGATTTCTGCTTCTGTAGCTTAAGTATAAGAAATAAGGGATTTATGTACATCATAAAGTGTGCATCAATCAGAAAATGAATACAAAATAGATTATAATAAATAGAGCTCTCGTGGCATAGTGCCTAAGGCTAACTGGAAGGCTGGCGGTTCAGCCACTCTTCGAAAGGAAGGTTGGGCAATCTACTTCCATAGCGATAATGCCTCAGAAACCCAAGGAGGGGTCACTATTTCTGCTTCCGTAGCTTAAATATAAGAAATAAGGAATTTATGTACATCATAAAATGTACATCAATCAGAAAATGAATACAAAATAGATTATAATAAATATAAGAGATCTGTTCAGATATTTTATATTACTCAACTAGAAGCCTCGATACTGGAAGTTTTCACAGCAGGTGAAAACTCAAAAAGTTGTTTGTAGTTAGGTGCTGTTCTAGTTGCTTAGTGCTACTCTGACAGGAATATACCACAAATGGTATGGTTTGAAGAAACAGGAGTTTATTCTCTTACAGTTTGGAGGCTTTAAGTCTGAATTCAAAGTGCCAGGCTCTAGGGGCTGGGTGAAAGCCCCTCAAACTTCGGCTTCAGCTCTGCCTCCTGCTCCTGGACCACTGAAGCTAGAGGCTTTTTTTCATTCAGCTGCTGGCTGCAGAGGCTGACAAGCCCACGGTTGACAAGTAAAAAGGCACAGTTCTAATGTTACTAAACCTCACAACAGGCCATTAATTCAAGTCCATTGAAAGTCCCAGGGTTGGCAGAGCATGGCAGGCTGCTAAATAACACGGCTACATACAGGGTTCAAGTGTGCCTAAGCTAGAGACCATTCCCAAAGCTGTTTCTTATATATGAGAAGCAGATCACATAGCCAGCTGCTCCAATACATTCCAACATGTCCAGGTACTTGAGACAATGTCTTGCCATCCTCACTTCTAAAGAGCATTTTGGCTGTTCTTCTTCCAAAACAGATTTGTTTATTCTTCTGACAGTCCATGACATATTAAATATTCTTTGCCAACACTAGAATTCAAGGGTATCAGTTCTTCTTTAATCTTCCTTATTTATTGTTCAGTTTTCACATGCATATGAGGCAATTGAAAATACGATCATAGTTTGGATCAGGTTAACCTTAATCAGCAGTCAGCCCCAGGGTTACAGGTGAGGAGAGACAATGCAGG
>NW_006922371.1:449693-452740 GCF_000298275.1 Orycteropus afer afer | reverse complement strand
AAAATTTAAAAGAAGTCTTAGCAAAATGAGAAAATGTTAGAAGTAAAGTTCTGACTGTGTGTTTTCTGTATCTTTCTACTTATGGTCTGGAACTGAGAATGCTAAGATGGCTCTTACAAGCTAAAAATATGGAATTTGTTTTAATTCCAAAAGGACAGTACCAAAAATATATTAACCAGAAAAAATATGTAGATATATATGTATACACACACAGAAGGCTACAAATCTAGGTCACCTGGTCAACCTTAGCCTGAAGCATTTCAAACAGAATGCAATTTATTCTATGAATTGAATAACCGTTTCACAAAAGACTAACACTATAAAAATAGGCAATACTGCTGCCCTGTAGGACCCCAATATTTCTTGCTGCCAAATAAGAGAATGCACAGAGAGAACAGAAACCCATAACCAGAGTGGGAAATAATATTTTTTAAAAAAATATGTACTTCTCTACCAATGACTAACAAGAAAACAGAAAGACAAATAAAATCAACCTAAGAAACCATTTGAATGAGGAATAAGTTATCCATATGAGAAGCAAAGATCTTCAGTACAGTAAGTCCTTCATTTTCATAAAAAAATCTGGTGCTCAGGATCTTTAGGATAATAGAAGATGAACAGTTTTTTAGGATATTCAAATTTTTAATATTTTTTATTATGATTTAGGCACTTATTTTTGGAAAAGAAAGTTGAATAGCTCGCAGCACTGGAGGAAAGAATCACCACGTTATCAAGTATTTTCCGTTTTCTTGGACTCAATAACAGAAATCTAAGTCTCTACATGGAGAATTAATGTTTACAAAATTACATCTTACAGTGTCCCTGTTAACTTTATGTAATAATTACAGTAGCTAATATTTATTAAATGCTCACCATGGGCTAAGTGAACATTATCCCAAGCCCTTTAATTTTTTTATTTCATTTAAAGCTGTACAAAAATAAGTTATTATTATCATACCCATTTTATAGATGAGAAAATAAGGGAACAGAGAGTATAAGTGATTTAAGATCGTACAGCTAGTAAAATTAGAGCTAATTTGTGAACCCACTCAGTCTGACTCCAAGGCCAATCTACTCAAATACAACACTACAGTTCATTATACCTTAGGAAGCTTGGTGAAGTCAAAGAAATAATGATAGAAACAACAGAGGATTAAAACAGGGCCTGACACATAGTCTACTACTCCACCAGATGCTGTCACAGTCATAGTGACCCTATGTGTGTCAGAGAAAAACAGTCCTACATAGGGTTTTCAATAACTAATTTTTCAAAAGAGACAGCCAGGCCTTTCTTACATGGTGCCACTGGCTGGATTCAAATCTCCAAACTTTCGGTTGTCAGTCAAGCTCATTAACCACTTGTACTACCCAGGGACTTCTGATGCATATCAGGCCTACAATAAATATTTATTGAAAGAATAATTGAACAAATTGACCTATATTTAAATTATGTCTTAAGCCCAAAAACCAAATCCACTGCCATCAAGTCAATTCTAACTCATGTTGTTGTTAGGTCCCATCAAGTCCTTTCTGACCCTATGTACAGCAAATGAAACACTGCCTGGTCCTGTGACAGCTCCATGATCTTTGCTATTTCTGAGCCCATCATTATAGCCACTGTGTCAATCCATCTTGTTGAAGGCCTTTCCCTTTTTCATTGACCTTCCACTTTACCAAGCTTGATATCCTTCTCCAGGGAATGGTCTCTTCTTACAACATGACCAAAGTAGGTGAGATGAAGTCTGGCCACTCTTGCTTCCAAGGAGCATTCTGGCTGCACCTCTTCCAGGACAGATTAGATACTTTCTTTAGCAATCCACAGTACTTTCTGCATTCTTTGCCAGCACCACGACTCAAAAGCATGAACTGTTCTTCAGTCTTCCTTATTCCTTGTCCAGATCCCACATGCATATGAGGCCTTGGAAAATCTATGGCTTGTGTCAGGCACAACATAGGCATAGTCTTCAAGGAGATATTTTTGCTCTTCAGCACTTGAAAGAGGTCTTTTGCATCAGATTTGTCCAGTGCTATAAATCATCTGATATCTTGATTCCTGCTTCCTTTGGTGTTCATTATAGGACCAAGTAATATGAAGTCTTTGACAACTTCAATCTTTTCTCCATTTATGGTGATGCTGCTTATTGGTGCAGTTGTGAGGATTTTTGTTTTCATTATATTGAGGTGTAATCCATACTATAGACTATACTCTTCAATCTTCTTCAGAAAGTGTTTCAAGTCATCCTCACTTTCAGCAAGCAAAGTTGTGTCATCAGCATATCAAAGGTTGTTAATGAGTCTTCCTCCAATCCTGATGCCACCTTCTTCTTCACATAGTCTGCTTCTCAGATTAGTTGTTCAGCATAGAAGCTGAATAAGTATGTTGAAAAGACACAACCCTGACACACTCCCTTCCTGATTTTAAACCATGCAAGATCCCCTTGTTCTGTTTGAACAGCAGCCTCTTGGTCTATGCACAGTTTCCAGATGAGCACAATCAAGTGTTCAGAATTCTTCTCTATGATATCCATAATTAGTTATTATCCACACCGTCGAATGCCTTTACATAGTCAATAAAACTCAAGTAAACATATTTCCGGTATTCTTTGCTTCCGGCTATGATACATCTGACGTCAGCAATGCTATCCCTCATTCCACACCCTCTTCTGAATCCAGCTTGTATTTCTGGAAGTTTTCTATCAATATCCTGCTCAAATCATTTTTTAATTATCTTCAGTAAGATTTTACTTGCCTGCAATATTAATGGTACTGTTCAATAATCTCCACATTCTGTGAAATAACTTTTCTATGGAATGGATACAAATATGGATCTCTTCCAGTCAGTTGGCCAGGTAGCTGTCTTCCAAATCTCTTGGAATAGCCAAGTGAGTACTTCCAGCACAACATCCATTTGTTGAAACATTTCAATAGATATGATGGTTATGTTTGTATGTCAACTTGGCTAGGCCTGGTTGAGTGGCTGGGCAGCTAGATGTAGTATTATTCCCCAAGATGAGACTGGTAATCAACTCCATGGTGGAATCTACTGG
>NW_006922371.1:447744-449164 GCF_000298275.1 Orycteropus afer afer | reverse complement strand
TCTTCCCGCTTGCTACTTCGGGCGTCCCTGAGTTGTCTCTCCTCACCTGTAAGCCTGGGGCTGACTGCTTTTTTTCTTTACCATGTTTATAATAGTCAAGAGGTTTTACCAGGTGTAAATTGATTGTGCCATGCTTTCATCCATAAACGCTAAGAGTTTTCTCCTTATCTGGACATAAATTCCAACTATCTGGACAATGGACAGGAAGAGATCCATATTTATGCCCATTGCAAAGATTGGTGATCCAACTGAAGGTGGAAATTACAGATATCATTAACATTACACACAAGTAAAATTGTAATGAAGATAATTCAAAAAAGATAATTCAAATATATTGACAGGGAACTTCCAGAAATGCAAGCTGGATTCAGAAGTGGATGTGGAACGAGGTATATCATTGCTGATGTCAGATGGATCTTAGCCAAGAGCAAAGAATATCAGAAAAATATTTACCTGTGTTTTATTGTCTATGCAAAGGCTTTCAACTGTGTGGATCATAATAAATTATAGATAGCATTGCAAAGGATGGGAGTTCCAGAACACTTAATAGTGCTCATGAGGAACATGTACATAGATCAAAAGGCTGTGGTTCAAGCAAAACAAGGGAATATTATATGGCTTAAAATCAGGAAGTATGTACGTCACCATATTTATTCAATCTGTATGCTGAACAAATAATCTGAGAAACTGGAGTATATGAAGAGGAGCAGGACATCAGGATTACAGGAAGATTCATTAACAACCTGCAATATGCAGATGACACAACCTTGCATGCTGAAAGTGAAGAGGACTTGAACCACATATTTATGAAGATCAGAGAATACAGTCTTCAATATGGATTACACTTCAACATAAAGAAAACTAAAACTTCAGGAAGGGGCCAATAAGCAACATTATGGTAAATGGAAAAAGATGGAAGTTGTCAAAGATTTCACTTTACTTGGATCCATAATCAACACTCATGGAGGCAGCAGTCAAGAAATCAGATGTCACATTCTGCTGGGAAAATCTGCTGTGAAAGATCTCTTTAAAGTGTTAAAGAGCAAAGACTAAGGTTCACCTACCCTAGGCCATGGTATTTTCAATTGCCTCATATGCATATGAGAGCTGGACAATAAATAAAGAAGACCAAAGAAGAATTGATGCCTTTGAATTGTGTTGTTGGAGAATACTGAAGATACCTTGGACTTCCAGAAGAACAAATAAATCCATCCTGGAAGAAGTGCAGCTGGAATGCTCTTTAGAAGTGAGAGTGGCCAGACTTCATCTCACCTGCTTTGATCCTGTGGTCAGAAGGGACCATTCCTTGGAGAAGGATATTGTGCTTGGTAAAGGGTATCATTCTCTCATCTTTACTTTATTTCAGTCAAACTAGAAATTATTTCCTAAAAAGTCATATATATATATATATATATATATA
>NW_006922371.1:442457-447644 GCF_000298275.1 Orycteropus afer afer | reverse complement strand
ACCTTGGATCTTAAAATGGACTTAAGTCAATGCCCTGCCGTGTGGATTGGTAACATTGGGACTGTGCCTTTTTCCTTGTCAACCTTGGGGTTTCTCAGCATCAGCAGCCAGCAGCTGTCTGAGTGAAGAAAGGCCTCTAGCTCCAGTGGTCCAGGAGCAGGTGGCAGAGCTGGACCCCAAGGTTGAGGGGCTTTTACCCAGCCCCTATAGCCTGGCGCTTTGAACTTGGACTTAAAGCCTCCAAATTGTGAGAGTATATAAACTCCTGTTTGTTAAGACCATCCCATTTGTGGTATGTTCTTGTCAGAGCAGCACTAAGTAAGCAGAACAATGGATATTTCATCAATTCCTGGAGCTGTGTTTTTCACCAATTCCTTCAGTGAAGATTCAACCTCCTCCTTCAATACCATTGGTTTTTTGATCACATGCCAAATGAATGAACATGAACCAATTTTTTTTGGTACAGTGACTCTGTGTTTCCCTTCCATCTTCTTTAGATGTTTCCTGCATTATTCAATATTTTGCCCATAGAATCTTTCAATATTGCAACCCCAGGCTTAAATTTTTTCTTCAATTCTTTCAGCTTGAGAAATGCCTAGCATGTTCTTCCCTTTTGGTATTCTAACTCCAAGTCTCTGCACATTTCATCATAATAATTGACTTTGTCTTCTCGAGCTGCTCTTTGAAATCTTCTGTTCAGTACTTTTATCTTGTCATTTCTTCCATTCGTTTTACCTACTCTTCACTCAAGGGCAAGTTTCAGAGCCTCTTCTGACATCCATTTTGATCTTTTCTTCCTTTCCTGTCTTTTTAATGACCTTTTGCTTTCTTCATGGATGATGTTTTTGATGATGATGATAGTTATGACTATTGTTTTTTGAAATTTCATTATGTGCAAGACTTTAGGCTATATATTATATGCAATTAATTTATTTAACTTTTCTAAATCTAAGAAGTAAGTGTTGAGTTTTATAAATAAACTAGCTGAGATCAGGGAGGTTAAGTGATATGCCAAAATCTTGCAATAATTAAATGCCTAAGGTAGAATAAGGAGCTCTGGTGGCATAGTGATTAAAGCAGTTGGTTGCTAACCAAAAGGTTTGGACCCATCACTCACTCTGTGGGAGGAAATAAGACAGTTTGCTTTCAAAAAGATTTACAGCCTTGGAAACATTATGGGAAAGTTCTTCTCTGTCCTAAAAAAGGTCACTATGAGTCGGAAGGCCAGTTAATACGACTATTATTCAAATTTACACACAAACTACCAAAGACAAAGATAAGGAAATTGAAGATTTTTACCAACTTCTGCAGTCTGAAATTGACAAACATGCAATCAAGATGCACTGATTATCACTGGTGATTGGAATGCAAAAGGTGGAAACAAAGAAGAATCACTGGTAGTTTGAAATTTTTACTTTGGTGCTAGAAATAACACTGGAGATCGCATGATAGAATTTTAAATTGACTTGTTCATTGCAAATACCTTTTGTCAACAACACAAGCAGCAGCTATACATGCGGACTTCACCAGATGGAGTACACAGGAATCACATCGACTACATCTATGGCAACTGGCAATGGAAAAGCTCAGCATCTTCAGCCAAAACAAGGCCAGGGGCTGATTGTGAATAGACCATAATTAATTTATTTGATTTTTCTAACTCTAAGAAGTAAGTATTGATGTTTTGTAGGCATAACTATCATCACTGTAGCTAGTGAATAACAAATATTTGTTTTCTATAACAATGGAAATCCAGAGTATATAACATAGACTTTCTAAATTGCATATAAAAAATTGTATATTTTCACTTGAGCCTAAGAGTTACCACACTCAAACTATTATTATAAATTTATATTTTTTTATAATAAAAAATATTAGAAAGTTTTACTTTGAAAAATATAAATAATTCCCAAATCCTTTGCAGAACGGGTGTCGGTTGAACCTCATTTATGTCTCTAAAACACCACTGTGCTTGGTATCCATTTGTGCGTGTTTTACCACGTTAACCCTACATGTTTTCACATGCTTTAAAAGAAGGCCTTGCTACGTATAAGTGTCTTGTGACATAGTGATACATTCTACAAAATATCCATGTGAATTTAATGTCAGGTAACTTTGCCACAGCCCATAGCATATAGAGCTTTTGTATTCATCTTTTGGAATCTCTTCAATCTTACCAAAGCTAGGGATTTCAATTTTGGGTGAGTTATAGTATGAAGCACTAATTCAAGCTAAATAAAAAGCTTTCCACAAATCTCTATAACGCAGAACTCTGCTCTGATTTCTACTCTTTATTGACCCACTCAGAGGTAAGACAAGAGAAGAAACATAAATTCAAAGTGAATAAATTTGCTCTATTCATTTTTCAATGTTTTCTTTTCACACATTATTTTATTTAAAGGATAAATCTGATGTTTTTATTCAAATTGGAACTCTTACTGGCTATCATAGGAGCTCTGGTAGCATAGTGCCTAAGGCACTTGACTGCTAACCAGAAGGCTGGCGGTTCATACCCACCAGCCACTCCTCAGAAGGAAGATGGGGCAATCTACTTCCATAGAGATACTGTCTCAGAAACCCAAGGAGGGGTCACTATGAGTCGGGTCGAACTCGACAGCACATAACAACAACAACAACAACAACTGGCTATCATGTAGCTCAAAGAGGGAAAAAGTGAAGTTATACAATTAATCGTAGTTATGTCAACAAATGGCATTACAGACTAAAATTCTTAAATTATTTCAAGAGAATTTACTTTATTAACAGTTATAGTTTCCTTTTTTGTGAACTTTTTTTCCCCCAGATCCTTTGCTCAATTGAAAAAAAGACTCTACTAGGTTTTTGTTTTTATTTATCCCAATATACTAATGCACATAATGAAATTTCAAAAAACAATAGGCATAATTATCATCATTATAGCTACTGAATAACAAATACTTGTTTTCTACAACAAAGGAAATCCAGAGTATATAACATAGACTTTCTAAATTGCATATAAAAAATCGTATATTGAAAATATTAATCATTTGCATTACTTATAGCAAGTATTTTCTCAAGTTTTTAATTTTATATTTTTGATCACTTTGTATATAGTTATTAAATTATTTCATATATTTTCGTGTGTGATTCTCTTCCATCCAGTTTTTTCCATCATATTTCTACCTCAGAAAATACTTCAGTTTGTAAAGACTTGGCAATTATTCATTTTAAGCAATGCCACAAATGAGACTACAAAATAATCTAACATCTTTCTTTCTTCTGAATACTTGTCCTGATTGCACCTTGGGTAAGCTTCTTAGGTCCAGAGTCATCTTGAAGTCTGCTGAAATAATTTGACCATGAGTCTAGGACCTTGACTCATTCTTGCTAGGCTGAAAACCATACCACATCCTCATATCCCCCATCTCTGTGGGCTGCACAACCAATTGGGAAAGATATCTTACAAGGATAGAAGTCAATTGATGGACTAGATAGCCCATTGCTCTTTCTTACCAGTCTTATTCTGTGACTTCTCAACATGGAAATAGAATTGAAAATACTGTATATTACTAAGCACTCTACCTAACTTAACTAGATGTTCTATCTCTGCCTAAGTTTGGAAGGTGGACAACTATTGAGACTCAGCTTGTTTCTCTCTGCCCATTAATATTGTGTTGCTAAGATGTCAATATGAGTGAACAAAAATTATATCATAACAAAATTCCTATTTTATATTTTTTTTCAGCCTTGAAAAATACAATAACTTATTGCAAAGCAACCAAGAAAAGGAGAAAAAGATCTTTTTATTAGTGTGTGAGTGTATGTGTGTTTCTATTTCTTTGGGGTAAAGGGTGAAATGAGAGAAAGGCATTAAAATCAAGCTATTTAGAAGAACATATATTTAACTTAGAAAGAAATGAAAGTGATACTAAATCTAACACTCAAGTAGATAAAGCTTAGACTATCTTCACAGGAAATAAATGAATAGTGCTAATAGCTGAATCCAATTTATACGACACTAAACGGATATTATAGGAAGAAGAGAGATAATTAATCTTCAGCTAGAACAATGAAAGATCAGCTGTGGTATTATCACAGTGCCACATTCCAAAATTCTGGAGGTGCTTTGCCTTCCAATGTATTAATCAAAGACTACTCAGAATTAGGACGTTTAATTATTTGCAAGGATTCTCTGTATTTTTATTTCTGCTTGAAGCCACTAATATTATCCCTAAAAAGTTTCTTTTTCTTGTTATCTACTGCACTGAGACAGTGCAATACTACTCTCTGAATATGGAGTTTAAGATATTCTACTTTAATATTGGTTTTCAAAGTACAATTTTTTTTATTATTTCTGATAGAATATATTTGATTTTAAATTTATTTAACAAAAATGTGGTTTTTGACATTTCTTTCAGTGATTAGTGTATATATTTGAAATGTTAGAATTTAGAGGAAATACTTTTATTCTATTTTTAGTTGATTAGAAAAGAAATAAAGTCATAACATTTATTTGCATGAAAAATTGTCCAGACATTAATTCTATTTTTGCAGGAGAATATTTCAAATAAATGTAACATTGGTAATGAGGATAATTTTGTACAATTTATGCCACTTTACAAGTGCACACAATGGAATGGGAGAATGACAGAGTGCAATATTAATACAAGAATCTTCTTACTTTGCAATATTTAACACGGTTATTCTTAGAAGTTTTATAAATAAGCCTCTACCATCATCAGATGACATCATCACTAAAGTGGCATTGCCTTGGCGATTTTTTCATCAACAAATTTGAAAAAAAAAAGTGTTCTTGTTAATTTATTCCTGTCCTTTATACACAAATCTTCCCACGCAGTTTCAAAAGACTTTCTCCAAAGTCTGAGTTATTATCCATTGCTTCCTTACCTTGACCATGCTTTCTAGCATATCTTATAACTATAATAACCTTCATCTTTAACTATCTCTCTAACACTAGCCCTTTTTTCTTTGTTGTTGTTGTTGTTAAGTGCCGTCGAGTCATTTCCGACTCATAGCGACCTCGTGCACAGCAGAACGAAACACTGCCCAATCCCGCACCAGCACCACAATCCCTGCTATACTTGAGCCCATCATCGCAGCCACCGTGTCAATACATCTTGTTGAAGGCCTCCCTCTCTTTCGTCGACCTTCCACCCTACCAAGCATGACATCCTTCTCCAGGGAATG
>NW_006922371.1:433135-437642 GCF_000298275.1 Orycteropus afer afer | reverse complement strand
TTTTTTTTGCAAGTACCACCACATCAAAGTCAGACAAGCCTGGGATTCTTGTTAGAGGAAAGAAAGTAGCATCATGCCCAACAATGTTCAGTGGAATCTCAAATTTTCAAAATAAGTTTGTCCAGCTCCCACTCTTCCATCATGATCATCATCTAGGAAGTGGCTGAGAGAGATTTATTGCTAAAATAGCTGCATTCAAGGACCAATATACTTTACTAAGATGTGTGGTTGAGGAGCAAGTGAAAACATATATATTTTTTAGTTCATTTCTGAGGAGGTTGTATTAAAACTGAATAGTGCCAGATGCTTTGGAATGGGAGAGAATGTGAAAGGTTTTTATCAAATTACATTCTATTTACTTCAAATGTCTCCTCCCTAGCTTTTAGAAAATGATTCATTTTTTATGTGCAAAATCAAAAACAGCCTTTAACACCTTGTAACTGTTCAATACATATATGTTGCCTTGATTAATGAATTCTACCCTATTAGTAGATCAGCATCCCCTAGTCATTTGTAACCCTAGTTACCTATGGTATGTTTTTCAATTAATAAGTTGCTGTTCTAGTTTACTATAGAGATAACATTCTGGCCTTTGAAATTAATATGTCATGTTTTCTGCTTTCCAGACCATTTGTAGTCTGACAATGGTGTGCCTTTTGTTTGTTTGTTTTTGTTGTTGCTATTTGGTTTTTCAGGGTTTTTTTGTTTTGTTTTGTCTTTATTGTTTGTTTTTTGCAAAAGTCACTTAGCAATTGATTAAGATTCAAGGTATTCAGTGAACCTTCCACTTTCTCTCCTATCCCAAACATCTGGCACTATTCAGTTTTAATACAACCTCCTCAGAAATAAACTCAAAAATACATATGCCTTCACTTGCTCCTCGACCACACATCTTAGTAAAGTATATTGGTCCCTGAATGCAGCTATTTTAGGAATAAATCTCTTTCAGCCACTTCCTAGATGATGATCATGATGTAAGAGTGGGAGCTGGACAAACCTATTTTGAAAATTTGAGATTCCACTGAACATTACTGGGCATGATGCTACTTTCTTTCCTCCAACAAGAATCCCAGGCTTGTCTAACTCCCAGACTCTCTGGGAAGCTGCCCAACCAAATTGGGGTCTCTGCGATTCAAGCTTAATTCTTGTTCTGCTATCTGAATCTCTTGTTGGCTTGATATGGTCTTAGATCCTAAGGATGATGGCCATTTCATAGTGCACTTCTCTCTGAGTTCTCTTATAGGGGCACATACTGGTCATAATGGAGAACTGTAAGTTTTATTTTAAAAATATCCTTATTCTTCTTGCACCTAATTCTTTTGGAAAAAAATATCTAGGCATAAATACATGATGATTGAAAAAAAAAGGTGAGGCTATAGCAACTGACATGTACACACTGATTTTGTTGATGTGAAGGTACAGTAACTTCCCTAGTACTTGGGAAAGGAACATTTCAAACACTAGAAGAAATGAGTAAAGAAGAAAATTAATGATTTTTTTTTTTTTCCAGAACCTCTCCTAGAATCTTCCTCATGAAGGAAAATCATTTTGAGCTGTTCTTCCAAACTTGACTTAAATTCAGCTAAGTCCTAGGTCTGCCATTCCTCTCCAGGTGGCTCTGATGGTTATATGATTACTATTTTTCTTAATGTTATCAAGATGTCTATCAGACGGGACAGCTGGTGGGGCTAACTCTCAAAACACCACCATGTTTCTCCCATCCCATTCTTAGTTATTTTGTAGAGTGGATAAATGATTCCCAACTGGTTGTGTGGACAAATTTGAAGAGTCCCTCTAAAATTAATAAATAAACTCAGTAACTCAAACTGAACTGGGAACCCTAAATCCTACAAGCCAGCCAGGAAACTACTTCAGAGACCTTTACAACCTGTGTCCTGAGAATGTTGTAAATCCCACTTGAGGTGGTCTCATCAGTTGTAAATAACACTTTCATTCCAGGATTCAAGATTGTACTTCTCCTGTGAGAGGCTAGACATTAATATGGCTCACTTTACAAAATCTGGTAACTTGCACCTTAATGGGATTCATAAGAGACTTTAAAGAAGCACTACCTCAGCCATGGGAGCTCTGTAGTGTAGTGCCTAAAGCATTTTACTGCTAACCAGAAGGCTGGAGGTTCAAACCCACCAGCACTTCACACCTTAGAAGGAAGGTTGAGCAATCTACTGCCATAGTGATACTGCCTCGAAAACCCAAGGAGAGGTCACTCTGAGTCAGATCCAACTTAACAGCAGTGAGTTTGGTTTTGTTTTGACCTCAGCCATGGGAAGTATTCAAGTTAACCTGAACTCATGGCTATGGTTGATATGAAGGAGACACTTGCTTAGACTTTTTCCTTGCAGGACAAAATAGAGTCTGGGCAACCTCTAACAAATGCTTCTATATTTGGCTTAATTTCTCAAGCCAAATGGAAAGAAAAATACAGAAACTTCAGTGAGTTGTTTTGGGTTTTGTTTTTGTTTATATATGTCTCATTGCTTGGAGTTGGATTGAAAATAGCTTTAATTAAATGTTGTATGAGACAAATGGTACAGATTTGGTTTCAGTATCTATCAGTCAGATTAATTATTGTGGTATACTCACAGGGATATCTTCTATAACCCAACATGATATAGAAACAAGGAAAGGATATTGCTAGAAGATAATACAGCATGAATATCTCCTATTTCTGTACATTTTTTGATTGAGGACACTAACTGAATTTTGTCTGTATTCTTGTTACAAGGAATCAGAAGAAAGACAGATAAAGAAAACAAACTATGTGGTATAATAATGATAATGTCTCCCTCTAAGGCAAAGTCTGGACAGTTTTCCTTGCAGCTTGTTATAAAATATGAGGGTTCCTGAAGCTTGGAGTTTTTCAGCTATGGTGCAAACCCACTGAATGAATAGGATCTATCTGGTCTTTCCATGCCCGCCATACATTTGAGAAGTGAGGGGAATTTACATACATGATGTTCATATTGCTTTGCTGTGTTGTTAGTATTTTATCCTTTGTTTCTGACTCAAGAGTCTCATGTTTACAACCAGAATTCACAAAATTGTTATGGGATTACTCATTAGCTCTCAGGTAGAGACTCTACAGTTCTTGATTGTGACCAGCATTTTCAAAGCAAATTGTGTTCACTGGGTTAGAGTGGAGGTGTCTGAAAAAACAAAATTGCATACAATTTCCAAAATTGTTCACTGGTAACTTACGCATTTTTTCCTTAGAGGACAAAATTATTCTCTTGATTTCCCCTCTCAAGTATCCCTCTTAATTAATTGTGAATGTAAGAGTTCAATGACATCATAACCTCTTGATAGGTAGATGTATTGCACTGCTAAACTTCTAAAACAAGAAAAAGGAAGAATAAAGGAGATAGAGAGATACAAGAAAATATTCTCAATATTTAGTCTCTAGCTGAGAAAAAAATTATGTAAACATTAACTGATTTGAACTTAATTTGGGCAAATATGCTTTAATTAATATTTCTCAATCAAAAATTAAAATACTAAAAAGCAGTGTCAATTACGAAGGAAAATATTTTATAGAAGTTTCATTAGAGTGTGATTATAATTCACAGTCTATTGCTTATGATGTACAGATATATGTCTATAATGAACCATTCATATAATTTCAAAAATACTAGAAAAGGAAATACTACAAGCAGCATCTACTCCCATGGCAGTTATACTGAACCTCATGAGTGCTGTATGTTTTTGTATTATGTACAAACATGTGACCATTTACATTGTATTTACATTTTGTATTATGTACAAACATGTGACCATTTACATTGCTCTATGTATGCATATGTCTGTTTTGAGAGTACAAATGTACCTTATGTATATGCATAATTAAAAGTTGTTATGTTTTAAAATTATCCACAAAGTGATTTATAAAACTTTTGTAATTTGGGTCTTTTCCATAATTGCTGCTGGTTCAAACTGTGCTTTATAACTTTCAAGAGTGGATAGCAGGAATATATATTCTGGGATGTTTGAATACGAAGGCCCAAAGGGGACATAGGCCTTGGGAACAGCTGTTTTTGGTCCTGACTTCTTGCAAATATTAAATCTAATTTTTCCCAATTACAGTCAGCACATATGGATGTAATTCTAGTAGAGGCATCTCATTTAAAATATCAATATAGTTAGAATATTTGAGTTCATTTAAAGTTTGTAGTCAGAATAACATAAGGAAAAGGATTCAAATTTTCAGTGTCTGCTAGTTAGCAAACATCCAAATAAGATAATTCAATTGGTTTTTATCCCAAAGTCTTATAACTGATTTTTGTTATTTTACATAATAAAAGTGTTATACATATTTCACAAATTCTATTTAAAGAACATTTTAAATCTTAGAATAAGTGATTCTCATGAAAATGTCTCATGTCAATTATTTTAATTAAACTTCTAAAGCTAAAATTACTTCCCTTCTTATATATATGCTTTGTTCATATATACAAAAAAATGTATAATATTTAAAAAGCAGAATTCTTTT
>NW_006922371.1:422676-432492 GCF_000298275.1 Orycteropus afer afer | reverse complement strand
GATCCTGCTTCAGAAACCCAAGGAGGGGTCTATGAGTCGGGTCTGACTCAACGGCACATCACAACAACAACAACAAATGGACTACCAGAAGAATGAACATATCTGTCCTGGAAGAAGTACAGCCAGAATGTTCCTTAGACGTGAGAATGACCAGACTTCATCTCACCTATTTTTGTCATGTAGTCAGAGTGACCAGTTGCTGGAGAAGGATATCATGCTTAGCAAAGTAGAGAGTCAGCAAAAAGGGGATAGACCCTTAATGAGAAGTATTGACACAGTGGCTGCAACAATGGGCTCATGCATAGTAAGGATTGTGAGGATGGTGCAAGACTGGGCAGCATTTTGTTCTGTTGTACACAGGGTTGCTGAGTCGGAGCCTGTTTGATGGCACCAAACGATAACAAATGTCATTGTATATGTTTGCAATAGACTCCGTAAGCTTCATTTGGTTAAAGGGTGTGGTAGTAATGGTTATATGTCAACTTGGCTGGGCCTGGTTTTGAGTGGCTGGGAAGCTAGATGTAGTTATTCCCCATCATGAAACTGGTAATCAACTCCGTGATGGAATCGCTGTGAGCAGCTGAGTAGCTGCCATAGGGATGTGGTCTGCTTCCAGTATATAAGAAGAAGCTTTGAGAAGACTATTGAGCTTTTTGGCATGCTTGGATCCTGCATGTAGCAGAATCTTCATTCAGGAGCCTGCCATGGTCACCTGCTGATCTTGGGATAGTCTTTGGACTTGAAGTAGTGACCTGTCATGTTGCTTGATTATCTTGGGACTGTGCCATTTTATTTGCCGACTTTGGGTTTGTCAACCTCAGGCAGCCAGCAGCTGCATGAGTAAAAAGAAGCCTCCAGCTTCAGAAGGCTTGGAGCAAGAGGCAGAACTGAAGAACAAAGTCAAGAGCCTTTCATCCAGCCCATAGAGTTGGCACTTTGAACTCCAACTTCTAGCTTCCTAAACTGTAAGAGAATAAATCCCTATTTGTTAAAGTCATCCACTCATGGTATTTTCTATCAGAGCAGCACAAGAGAACCAAAACAAAGGGTAACTGTTTATAAAGACAATAATTGTTCAATGATTCCATAAACTGTTCATAAGCAGATCTATTGGGTTACTGAAGTTCCTGTAAGAAACAAAGAAAAAGGAAGAATGAAAGAAAGAAGGAGAGAGGGAAAGAAGAAGAAAATCTTAAATAAGACTTAAAAAAAAGAAATATAAAAATGCTATAGGTAAATATATTCATCAAGTAAAATATATTATTTAATGTTTAGTCTTTTCATTTACTAAATGATAACTAGAATCATACTGTGAAAATACACTGCCTTCCATTAGAAAATAATTTATTCAAGTAGAAATATGTTTAATTACCCATGTCCACATTTCTGAATGGTATAAAAACTTCAGGTGTAAAACAATATAAGGGGAAGGATATCCCAGATGAAAATGTGGAAAATACTTGAATATGTTCCAAAGTATTATTGTCAATGAAACCCCAGGGTTTGCTTCAAAATTCCATACTAATATTAAAAAACTGTTATTAAACTAAGACATAGTATCTATCATCCTGACTTTTGACATTCAGACACAGAGGAAAGAAATAATCTTCCCAGTGCTTGAAAGAAAGTATTTCTCTCTCTTGTATCTTATGGCCCTTAACCTGCCTTCATTTTAAGTATTCATAATATCTCCTTTTCTAGCTATACATTCCTTGGGCATTTTATTCATTTTTGTATCACCATAGTGCCTGGTATAGACTCTTGCGTAGAACAAGCATTCAGTAAATGATTATAATATGAAGGAATGCATAATAAAATAATGACTCATATATTCGACCCTTTGTAGGTGAGGCCAGGATTGTTAATGCAGACAGCATAGTCCAGAACATTTTCTTCCCTTGAAGCTGGGAATAACTTAATGTCATAATTAGTCAACATGTGTTGATTAGAAGCTACAGAGTAGGGGTGAAGAGAATGGACCCTGGAGCCAAACTTCCTTGGGTTAGAAATCTGCCTTCCCTATTTCTAGCTGTGTAAACTTTTGTATGAGTCCCTGGGTGATTCAAACCATTAACACACTCAGGTTGGAAGTTGAAGTCTACCTGGAAGAAAGCTTTCATGTTCTATTTCTAAGAAATCAACCACTGAAAACCACATGGAGGATAGGTCTACTCTAACACAATGGTGTTGCCTTGAGTCAAAATCTACTCCATGGTAATTGGTTAACTGGTTAGCCTTTTGCAAATTCTCCATATCTCAGTATCTTCATCATAATATTACTGTAAGAATTAAATGAGTTAATCCATATAAAGTACTTAGAACATTGCTGAAAAC
Organism: Orycteropus afer afer; assembly: GCF_000298275.1. NCBI lineage: Eukaryota > Metazoa > Chordata > Mammalia > Tubulidentata > Orycteropodidae > Orycteropus > Orycteropus afer. The sequence continues at coordinate 430,158 of NW_006922371.1, read as the reverse complement.
ATGAATGCATTGGTATTTGTTGTTGTTAGGTGCTGACAAATTGTCTCTGACTCATTGTGACCCTATGGACAACAGAACAAAATACTGCCCAGTCCTGTGACAGCCTCACAATCCTTGCTATATGAAAGCACATAATTACAGCCAGAGTGTCAATCCGTCTCATTGAGAGCCTCCCGCTTTTCGTTGACCCTCCACTTTACAATTTTCCAGAGAATGGTCCTGTTCTGGTTACCTAGTGCTGCTCTGACAAGAATATACCACAAATGGGATAGCTTTAACAAACAGGAGTTTATTCTCTCACAATTTGGAGGCTTTAAGTCCAACTTCAAAGTGCCAGGCTCTAGGGGCTGGGTGAAAGACCGTCAACCCTGGGGTTCAGCTCTGCCTCCTGTTCCCGGCCCACTGGAGCTAGAGGCGTTTCTTCACTCAGACAGCTGCTGGCTGCTGAGGCTGAGAAGTCTCAAGGGTGACAAGGAAAAAGGCACAGTCCTGATGTTACCAATCCATACAGCAGGTCATTGACTTAAGTCCATTTTAAGTCCCAAGGTGGGCAGAGCATACCAGGCTGCTGAGCAATGACACATCTACATGTACGGTCAAAGCATGCCCTAGTCTAGAGACCATTCTCAAAGCTTCTTCTTATATACAAGAATCAGACCACATACCCACAGGCAGCTACTCAGCTGCTCCCAGTAGATTCCACCATGGAGTTGATTACCAGTCTCATCATGGGGAATACTACATCTAGCTGCCCAGCCACTCAACCAGGCCTAGCCAAATTGACATACAAACATAACCATTACAGGTCCTTTCTGACAATATGACCAAAGTAAGTGAGATGGTCTGGTCATTCTCACTTCCAAGGAGCATTCCAGCTGCACTTCTTCTAGGACAGATTTGTTAGTTCTTCTGGCAGTCCATGATACTTTCAGTATTCTTCCACATTGGGCATTTGTTAAAAAAAAAATTAAAAAAACCGAACTCATTGCCATCAAGTTGATTCCTACTCATAGTGCCCCCTCTTTGGGTTTCCAAGGTGGTATCTCTACAGAAGTAAATTGCCCAGTCTTCCTGAGGAGTGGCTGGTGGGTTTGAACCACCAGCCCTCTAGTTAGCATTCAAATGCCTTAGGCACTATGCCACTGGGCTCCCAGAGCTCATTATCCTTTATATTTTCTATTCCATGTTCTATAGTAGAAATGCAAAAAGGACATGAGGGCAGCATCTTCTGACCTTCTCTAACTTCAGGAGGGAAAAACAGAATCACCATCAACAGCCCAAGGTTTATTCCTATGAAGTCAGACTTGCCACCACCCTCCAGCTTTTTTACTAGTTCTGACACCAACTGTCCCTCCCACGGCACTCATTACTTCTCTGCTGGGTTTGACAATTCATTGTAATGGCCACACAGAACTCACAGACAATAATCACAATTATGGGCTATATTAGTGAAGTAACAGGTTACAATTCAGGTTCAGGAATGCTCTCAGGACACAATTCGTTGATCAGGACAGTCTACTATGCCCTCAGGCATGCCTCTCTGACCCTCTGATCCTGCTCAAGTAAGTGTTACAAAGCTCTTTTAACTCTGCTCAAAGGTGCATCGAAGTTCACCCCACTTGGCCTGCAAGCCTCCTGCCCAAAGGCACTCAGCTTTCTTGCTCTGTGGGCTCACTTCAAGCCTGCCACTCTGTCTTGTGCCTTTTGGTTTCTCAGCCAGTCTTGTCAGCCTGTCATCTCTGCCAAGGAGGTCTGGCAGAGGAATCTCAGATCCAAGGACACGCTCCAATCCAAGGCCAGCTTGTCTCTCTTGATGGCTTGGAGATCTTCCTTTCTACCTCTAGGAAGGCTCATTGTAAGCCTAGCAGAATGGCAAAACTAACCAATCCCCACATTAGGATTTCATATATCTTATTTGCATGGTCCCACCCCCACAAGGATGCCATGTACCTTATTTACATTACCCACATGCTATCCAATCCCTTTGATAAGCCACAAGTCATCTTACATTTGCATAGATCCACCCAGTAATTTACTGGTAGCCATGAAGACCATGGCCAGAAAAGCTATACCAAGTAATTCACTGCACCACAAGAACAGATCCATTCTGTACACAGTTGGGAAAAACTGCTAGACTTTCTCTTCATCCATGAAAGGAGATAAACTTTCCCCAGAATAAAGATTCTACTTCATATGCACTATAAGCATCCACAAAAAGAGAGGTTTTATATATTTTTTCTCAAACAGATAGCTACCTTACCTGAACGTCCTAAAACTGACCAGTCAGATATCTGCAAACTCTCTTTTGACAAACTTTCCAAGCATTCATTGTATTTCTTCTACCTAGGACTGGAAATACTTTTGGATTAGTAACCACTATCTTCATTTAATGAGAAAAGTGGAATTCTCACATCTTCCTGTAACATATCTCACCCTAGGAAGTCAATCAGACTTGATTTCAGACCTGGAAATAGTTTTCACCCTAGCATGAATTCAAGCATATGCTTCCTTCCAGAGGCAAGCTTGAAGATATGGTGATTCACTACATTTGATTAATTAAACTCTCTTGATAAATATATCCCTGACAGCAGCTATATGATGGATATTTATATAGAGATATTTATCCTTAATATTATGTTTTGATCTTAATGGACCCCAAAAGAAAATCCATTTTCTGATGGCTCAAGAGGCATATTACACCCAGCACCTTCACCAGATTATCATTCTTGACATGTACTGTCAGAGAAACAAGAAAAAGGTCAGGCTTGAGGAAGTGAGAGACTTATCCATGAGGTATTCAAGAAATAAATAGATCTAGTACATTAATAAAATTCTAATATACCTCATACAGGCTTATACAGAACTTTTAACGACATTGTAGTTAACAGAAATTAACTCAAGAAATGTAAATTGATTGAGTGCTGAACTCTACTGTAGTTATTAGAACTAATTTCCACCCTCTAAATCTTACATTGACAATTATACTGTGTTAATAAGAATCCATTATGAGCCTCATTTTAGGAGAAGAGTTTTTATTACGTGAAAGTAACCATATATGCATCCAAGCAAATGCCAAATAGAACAAGAAACAGATTTTAAATGGCAGTTAAAATTCAAAAATTTAATGAGTGATAATAATAGCTTTCTGTAGAATTCTTTTCATTAACAAAGCCCTTTCAAATATTCTGTCTCATTCAGTGTTTATAAAATTACTTTGGTAAGTATACATATAGAGTTTAACCCTGACATCCAATGGATATCTATTGCTAATTGACAATAGTATCTATATGTAATATAGATATTTATTATCTATAAAAACAATATTATCTAGTATTTTATCAAGACAGAACTTGGGAATAAACCTTGGGAATTAGTAATTTTAAAATTTTCTACAAAATCAGTTGGAGCTTAAGAATATTTCCTCTCTAGATCCTTTTCCCTTGAAAGAATGTGATTAATTTGAATAAAAGGCCAGGTGGTAAATTTGCATAGATAAGAGAAAAAATGTGCCACCCAGATGAAAGTTGGGGGGCAGGGAACTGGAAGCCTGGAAGAATAATGCAATGTGCTTTTCTTTCTTTTTTTTTCCTTTTCTTTTTTTTTTTATTATTATTTGGTTTGCTAGCTCAAGCAAAGTCTCAGTGTATCAGTGAGGACCAAAAATCTCTTTTTTTCATTTTTTCCAAAACTTTGTCCATTTCTCCAATGAAAAAGATCATTATTACATTTTAAGTACTTTTAATGAAGTAAGCGGGAGCCCTGGTGGTTCTGTGCTTAACGCATTAGTTGGCAGTTCAAACCCACCAGCTGCTCTGTGAGACAAAGATGAGGTAGTCCTACTTCTGTGAAGATTTACAACCTTTACAGGCTGTTCTGTGCTATCCTATAGAGTAGCTATGAGTTGGAATCAACTCAGTGGCAGTGAGTTAATGAAGTGAGCAGTGTCCCTGAGTGGCACAAATGGTTAGAGTTAACTCCATCCAGAGACACTTTGAGAGAAAGGCATGATGGTCTGCTTCCAAAGGATGCAGCCTTGCAAACACTATGTAGCACAGTTCTGCTCTGCAACACATGGGGTCACCAGGAGTTGGAATCAAATCAATAACAACTGATAACAATGTAAGGAATTAACAAAATAGAAAATTGAATTTAGAAATATTTTGTTGTTAGTTACTGTCAGCTCTGTTCCCACTCACAGCAACCCTACAGACAACAGAATGGAACACTCCCCAGTCCTGCCATCCGCACAATCATTGCTATGCTGAGCTCATTGTTTTGTAGTATGGCCAAAAGTATTGTTTTAACTAATAAGCTGATAATATAGGAACTCCCTTATTACTAATCCACTTCCTTAATTTGTGGATCATAGATCATAATCTATGGGGAAGTTAGCCACTGTATAAGAAAGAGCTCTGGGCTATCAATAGAGATCCAAATACCAGTACCAATAGCTTGACCATTGCTAGTTGTATTACAGTTCACATGAAAACAGGAATTTTTGTCTTTTTCCCACCATCCCCCCCCAAAAAAAAGTTCCAAACTCACTGCTGTCAAGTAAAATCTGACTCAAAGCAACCCCTCCTTGGGTTTCCAAGGTGGTATCTCTACAGAAGTAGATTGCTCAGTCTTCCTTCCGAGGAGTGGCTGGTGGGTTTGAACTGCCAGCCTTCTAGTTAGCAGTCAAATGCTTTAGGCACTATGCCACCAGAGCTCCCATTGCATCCCAGCACCTTGCAAATATTTGATGAACAGAAATGTGTGTATCTTTTTGCCTCATTATTTCAAATTTTTCATATAGAAAAGCCTTGTATTACTAGTGTCCTAATACATATAGCAACACCACATATGTTTTCAGATGTACAAAGGGGGGGGGGAACTGAGTAATTTTATTCTATCATTTTCTGGGTCATTAATAGTAATGATACAAAAAATAGAAAAAAACTGATAAGAAGGAAGAGAGAGAGGGAGAAAGGAAGGAAAGATGGATGGAAGGAATGAAGACAAAAGATATGAAAAAGAAAAGAATTGTTCACATTAGGAAAATAATAGGGGAAAAAATCATTGAAAAAATAGTAAAAAATATCCTTGGAAAACTCCATGGAGAACTTTCACTTTCTTTCCTCATCCTTGTCACCCTAGTCTGCCATTTCGCAAATAAAGTGTTGATATTTTAATACTTGTTTCAGACTCTACTTTCTAGATGACTTGAATAAAATGGTACCTTATTTACTCATCACAATCCTGTAAAATAGTTATTATTATCTCCATTTACAGGTGACAAAAATCAAGCTCAAACAGACTAAATTACTTATATGTAATCTCCTAGCTAGTAAGTAGAGGTATGGTTTAAATTCAATTCTTTTAAATAAATGTCCAATCTTTATTCCATTATGACACTCATGCAATGAATGCTAACGAGATACAAGAGAAAAAAACAAAAGACAACTTTTCAAGTATTTCCAATAATTTCTACCAACTAGTATTAGTTTCAGGAGCTCCAATAGCATAGTGCCTAAGGCATTTGACTGCAAACCAGAAAGCTGGTGGTTCAAACCCACCAGCTGCTCCTTGGAAGGAAAATTGGGCAGTAGTGATACTGCCTCCGGAACCCAAGGAGAGGTCACTATGAGTCGGATCTGACTCTATGGCAGTGAGTTTGAGTTTTTCTTTTTTTTTTTTTTTTTTAGTATTAGTTTATGGAGCCCTGGTGGTACAGTAGTTAAAGAGCTTAGCTGTTAACTGAAAGTTTGGCAGTTTGAACCCACCAGGCTCTCCGTGAGACAAAGATACTGTATTCTGCTTCCTTAAAGATTTACCACCTTGGAAAATCTATGGGGTGGTTCTACTCTGTCCTATAGGGTCATTATTAGTCAGAATCCACTCAAAGGCAGTGGGTTATGTTTGGTTACTTTGTTTTTAATATTTATTAAATGTAAAATATATGCAAAAATGTTCACATCTTAAGTGTGTGTGTGTATTTGATATATAAATCAAACTCACTGCCATCAAGTAGATTCCAACTCATAGAGACCCCCACTGGGTTTCTGAGGCTATAAATCTTTATAAAAGTAGATCTCCCCATCTTCCTTCCATGGAGCACCTGGTGGTTTTAAACCATTAACCTTCTGATTAGCAGCCAAATGCCTTATCCACTATGCAACCAGAGCCCCTTATATATGTATATATGTATACAAAATTCAAAAATTCATTTATAAATACATATATAAGTATATATATACATGAATATACACATACAGATTAAATTCATAATTTCATTCATAAATGCATATATATACATATATAAATATATATATATATGTATAACTATATAGGTATAAAAAATTCATAAATTCATTGAGCTAGGCACATAAGACGTGAACATTTTTCCATGTATTTTACATCTCAATACAAATTTAAAAATATATGTGTGTGTATGTGTGTGTACTGGCTGTGGTGGCGTAGTGGTAAAGGTATTTTGGCTGCTAACCAAAAAGTTGGTGGTTTGAACCCACCAGTAACCACCCCTTGGAAGAAAGATGAGGCAGTCTGCTTCTGTAAATATTTACAACCTTGAAGACACAATGAGGGTCACTATGAGTGAGCATTGACTTGATGGTAGTGAGTTTGGTTTTACATATATATATATATATATATATATATATATATATATAGGCACATACATATATACATACATTCAATTATTAATAAGCTATTGAACATTTTCAGCTTCCTAGCAGAACCCTCATGGCCCCAAACTCAACCACTCAACCAAACTTCTATCAAGACAGGTAAGTTTTGACTACTCATGATCTTTATAAAAATAGGATCATATAGTGTGTTCTCTTTTATGTATGGTTCACTTTGCTCAACATAGTGTCTCAAATTCTTCACTATAGTTATATCCATTGAGTTGCTCTAGTTTATTCTTCTCAATTGATGTATTCAATTGTATGAATATGCCACAATGTTGATAGAATTTGATGTTATTTCAGTTTGGGGCTATTATGAAAAACAAGCAGAAACAAACATTCTTTTGCATGCATTTTAATAACCATAAGCACTCACCTCTCTTAGGGATATTCTCCAAGACATAGTACAGACATTTATTTCCTGCTGTTTCCACATTCACACCCCTACTAATGTTCTATCTTCTGCCTAGCGAGTTCTTCATTTCTGTGTTCAATTCGTTACATCTTATTTATCTTTGAAGATGTATTTATGTTGTGACTACTCCACTAGACTGTGATGCCTTTCAAAACATTTTCTTATTTCATCTTCATGTTCCTAATCCCCAGCATCATATCTGACACTTAGCTGAATAACATGAGCAAATAAAATTATGAAACTTTCAGAATAAAATAATTAGAAGCAAAGATATTTTGGATCAAATTCAAATTCATTCTGCCACCTCTCTCCCTCAAATTTGCCCCTAACAGTGCAGAGAATCTCTGATGATAAAATAGAAAATTCTATAGAGTAAAT
>NW_006922371.1:420287-421711 GCF_000298275.1 Orycteropus afer afer | reverse complement strand
GGCACATAACAACAACAACAATCTAAGTTTAGAAATTGAAATCTCTGTAATTACCCTCTATGATTGAATCTTTATAACGAAGTAGATATTATCTGTTTTTATCTTATATTTAACATAATTTCTGTAAAGTGTGAAATCTTAGAAATTCATAGAGATTTTATTTATACAGTGACTTGAAAATAAGTTTTGTCCCAAAAACCACTGCCATTGAGTTGATTCTGACTTACAGCAACCCCATAGGACAGAGTAGAACTGCCCTATAGAATTTCCAAGGCCAAAAATCTTTACAGAACAGAGTCCCTCATTTTTTTTTTCCCACAGAGAGGCTGGTGAGTTTGAACCATTGACCTTTTGGTTAGTACCCAAATGTTTTACCATTGCACCAACAGTGCTCCTTATTTTGCTCCCAGATGCCTAAAAATCATCTAATTGAATTTGAAGAAACACAAAATAATTATAGAATTTAATAGTGGATACTGATTGGCTAAATTAAAAGGTATAAAACTCTAGGTGCTTTTCTTAATATTTAATTATGTATGAATCTAAACTTACTTTAAATACCTTTACTATAGATAATATGGATAGTTTGAATCAGACAACCACATGATATACTATACCGAGAATGACAAATTGAAGTGGAATGGCATGGCATTCATCAACATAAAAAATATTTCAATATCTATCCTGAAGTACAATGCTATCAGTGATAGGATAATATCCATTCACCTACAAGGTAGACCAGTTAATATGACTATTATTCAAATTTAAACACCAACCACCAAAGTCAAAGACAAGGAATTTGAAGATTTTATTAACTTCTGCAGTCAGATATTGACCAAATGTGCAATCAGGATGTGTTGATTATCACTGGTGATTGGAATGCAAAAGTGGTAAACAAAGAAGAATCACTGATAATTGGAAAATATGGCCTTGATGACAGAATAACGCTGGAGATCACATGGCAGAATTTTGCAAGACCAATGACTTATTCATTGCAAATACCCTTTTTCAACAACATAAACAGTGGCTATACACATGGACTTTGCCAGATGGAGTACACAGGAATGAGATCAACTACATCTGTGGAAAGAGGCTATGGAGAAGTTCAATATCTTCAGGCCAGAAGCTGACTGTGGAACATACCAGCAACTGCTCATATGCAAGTTCAAATTGGAGCTGAAGACAATTAGAACAAGTACCTAAGAGTGAAAATATGACCTTGATTATATCCCTCCTGAGTTTAGAGACCTTCTAAAGAATAGATTTGACAGACTAAACACCAATGACCAAAAACCAGAGGAATTGTGGGATGGCATCAAGAACATCATCCACGAAGAAAGCAAAAGGTCATGGGAAAAGAAGAAAAGGCCAAAATGGATGTCAGAAGAGACTCTGAAACTTGCCCTTGAATGGAGACTAAAGCA
>NW_006922371.1:416574-418187 GCF_000298275.1 Orycteropus afer afer | reverse complement strand
TTGCAGGTAGGCCACACCCCTAGGGAAACTCCCCTTGGGCAGACCGGCCACTCAGAACTCAGTCATGTGATCCATCATGGGAACCACCACTCACAACTGGAGTCCAGCGAAGTTGACACATCTTCAACTATCACACTTGGTAAGGTGGAGAGTCAACAAAAGAGGGGAAGGTCCTCAAGAAGAGATGGATTGACATGGTGGCTGCGGCAATGGGCTCAAGTATAGCAAGGATCATGGAGCTGGAGCGGGACCCACGGTATTTCATTCTGCTGTGCATACGGTCGCTATGAGTCGGACATGACTCAACGGCACCTAACAACAACAACAACAATCTACAGGTGGATACATAGGTAGACAGACAAGAAGATCAGGTATGAATAGACAAATCGGAATATACCAACAACCATATATAGGTCCGGCAGATGATATTCCTACATATGTATTTGTATGTGCTATAAAAATGTTGATAGGCAGTTTAAACATAACAGAAGAAAATGTTAGGATAATTTCTTAGCCATTAATAAGCATCTTCAGGGAGTGGGTCACTGGGTTTGTGGGATGTGGACCATGGTTGCAGGGTACAACCTCAATTGGCACAACGTGGTATACAAAAATATTGTTCTTCATCTTACTGAGTAGTGACATGGGTCTTAAAAGCTTGGGAGCAGCCCTTTAAGTGGCAACTGCTGGTCTCTCCTTGTCAAGAACAAAGAAGAGCAAAGAAAATCAAAGACTCACAGAAACAGTTAATCCAAAGGACCATGAGAACCTCAACTTATATGACCCTGAGACCAGAATAACTAGATGGTGTCCAGTTGCCAATGCCAACCACTCAGAAAGGGATCAAATTGGAGATCATATATAGAGTGGGAGAAAAACTCAATAACATTAAGGGAAAAAAAAAAAAAAAACAGGATTACTGGTCTGATAGAGACAGTCAAACCCCTGAGACTATGGCCCTAAGTCACCCTTTGAGTCTGAAATTGAACTTATTCCTGTGGCTTCACTCTCAGCCAAACAGTAGACAGGTCTGGGAACTGAACAGGTACATCAGGGAGATATACTCCCTAGAACAATCAACCCTGAAAGATCAGAAGAGCATCATTTGCATAGGGAGAAAGAGAGGGAGGAAGGAATGCATAGGCAAGAAGGACACAGGGAAAGGGTAAGCACAGGGAAGAAGTGGGAAGTAAGCTGCTACACTGCAGGGAACATAACCAGTGTCACCAAAAAATATATAGATTGACAGATAGATAGATAGATGATATAGATAGATAGAGAGAGATACAGATGCAGATACAGATACAGATAGATATAGAGATAGATGACATAGATATAGATATACATGACACACATATAGATATAGATGGCATACATACAGATACAGATATGTTGTTGTTGTTGTTATGTGCTGTCAAATCAGACCCGACTCATAGCGACCCCTCCTTGGGTTTCTGAGGCAGTATCACTACGGCAGTAGATTGCCCAAGATAGATATAGATATAGGTATAGGGATGGGGATAGGGATAGATATAGAATGATAGATATAGATAAAGATATAGATATGTTGTTGTTGTTAAGTGCCATTGAGTCGGACCCGACTCATAGTGACC
>NW_006922371.1:413553-415999 GCF_000298275.1 Orycteropus afer afer | reverse complement strand
TTTCCCAAAAAAATATGCATTACTAGTCCTAATCCCTATAAAATGTAAGTTACTTCCAGTTGGTTGGCATGTAACAGCCTTCCAAATGTCTTGGCATAGATGAGTGAGCACTTCCAGCATTGCATATGTTAGGAATGACTGGAAGAAATCCACATTTGTGCCCCTATCAAAGCAAGGCAATCCAACAGAATGTGGAAATTATCAAACAATATCATTAATTTCACACACAAGTAAAGTTTTGCTGAAGATAATTTCTAAAACAATTGCAGCAGTACATCAACAGGGAACTGCCAGAAATTCAGCCTAGTTCAGAAGAAGACATGGAATGAGAGATATCATGGCTGGTGTAAGATAGATATTAGTTAAAAGTAGAGAATATGAGAGAGATGTTTACCTGTGTTTTATTGACCATGCAAAGGCATTCAATTGTCTGAATCATAACAAATTAAGGATAATATTGGGAAGAATGGGAATTCCAGAACACTTAATTGTTCTTATGCAGAACTTGTACATAAATCAACAGTCATTCCAATAAAGCAAGGGGACCCTGTGTGGTTTAAAATCAGGAAATACGTGTATCAGAGTTGAATTCTTTCACCTTACCTATTCGATCTGTATGCTGGCCAAATAACCCAAGGATCTGGACTATATGAAGAAGCTGCATCAGGATTGGAGAAAAACTCATCAAAAATCTATAATATGCAGATGACACACTTTGCTTGGTGAAAGTAAAGAGGACTTAAAGCACTTACTGTTAAAGAGGAAAGACTACAACTTTTGTATGGATTATACTTCATCATAAAGAAAACAGAAATCATCACAACTGGACCAATAAGCAATATCATGATAAATGGAGAATATATTGAAGTTGTCAAGAATTTCAGTTTCTTGAATCCACAATCAATGTCTATGGAAGTAGCAGTCAAGGTATCAAATGACATATTGCATTAGGCAAGTCTCCTGCAAAAGACTTCTTTTAAGTTATGGAAAATAAAGATGTCATTTTGAGGAATAAAATGTGCCTGACCCAAGCCATGGTATTTTTGATCATCTCATAAGCATATGAAACCTGGACAGTGACTAAGGAAGACCAAAGAACTGATTCATTTGAATTATGAGGTTAGAAAAGAATATGGAATAGACTATGGATTGTTAAAAGAATAAACAAATTTGTCTTGGAAGAAGTGCAGCCAGGATGCCCCTTAGAAGCAAGGATGGCAAGACTTCATCACATGTACTTTGGACATAATATCGGAGGGGCCTGTCTCTGGAAAATGATATCATGCATGGTAAAATAGAGGACCAGTGAAAAAGAGGAAAACCATCAAGGAGATGGATTAAAACAGTGGCTGCTACAATAATAGCATGCAGAACTGTACATAGGGGTGATGTTAAGCATGGCACAGGATTAAGCAGTGTTTGGTTCTATTCTACATAGAATCATTAAGAGTCAGAATTGACTCAACAGCACCTAACAACAAGAACAACACGCATGTAGAAGGACCTCTTATATCTCAGTGGTTAAGCACTCAACCAAAATGTCAGCTGTTCTAACCACCTGCCACTTCATGGGAGAAAGATGTGGCAGTTGGTTTCTGTACAGATTAATAAAAAACCAAACCCGCTGCATTAAAGTTGATTCTGACTCATAGTGATATCCATTGAGTTCTCGAAGTGGTAAATCTTTGTGGAAGTAGATTGCCTAGTCTTCCTTGTATGGAGTGGCTGGTGGATTTGAACCACCAACCTTCTGGTTAGCAGTCAATTGCCTTAGGCACTCCACCCCCAGATATTTCATACTTGGAGACCCTTTGAGGCAGATCAACTCTGATCTTTAGGGTCACTATGAATCAGAATCAACTCTATGGCAGCAGGATACTTGTGGATGCGATCCCATGTTGAAATAGAATTTTCTTTTTTATTTTTGATGAGCCCATATCAGTGCAAGGTGTGTCCTAAGCGAATCATCTGTGAGATACAAAGTGAGCAGTTTAAGCACAGAGGAGGAAGCACAGAGGGGAATATATACACAAAATAAAGATCCCTAAGTAATCAAGGAACAGAAATGGAAAAGATGGAAAGACCTTCTTTGAATCAAGAGAGAAAGAAAGGCTTCCCCTGGGTCTGCTGCCCTGAAATTGGATTTCCAGCCTCCTAAACTGTCTCAGCCTCAGGGATCCAGGTGAGGGGAGGGAACCCAGGCCACTCCCCAAAAGCAGCAAGGTGGGAAAGTGGGGGGAAAGGACAGAAAAAGGCCAGGGGGACCGAGACAGAGAGAAGAGTCAGCCGCAGGGAACAGGTGAGGGGAGGGAACTCAAGCCAAACACCACAGATGGCAAGGCAGGAAAGTGGGTGAAAGGACAGAAAAAGGCCAGGGGGACCAGAACAGAGCAAGGAGGCAGCAGTAGGGATTCAGGTAAGAGGAGGTTGGAGAGCTTTCAAACAG
>NW_006922371.1:401173-401676 GCF_000298275.1 Orycteropus afer afer | reverse complement strand
GGCTGGCGTGGGATCGGGCAGTGTTTCGTTCTGCTGTGCATGGGGTCGCTATGAGTCGGAAACGACTCGACAGCACTTAACAACAACAACAACAATGTGTAAAATATTGAATGATGCAGGAAACATCACAAGAAGATGGAAGGAATACACAGAGTCAGTGTACCAAAAAGAACTGATAGATCTTCATCCATATCAGGAGGTGGCATATGATCTAGAACCAAGGGTACTAAAGGAGGAAGTAGAAGTTGCAATGAAGGAATTGGCTAAGAACAAGGCTCTAGGAATTGACGGAATACCCATTGAGATATTTCAACAAATGGATGCTGCACTGGAGGCACTAGCTCAGTTGTGCCAAGAGATTTGGAAGACAGCTACCTGGCCACTGACTGGAAGAGATCCATATTTGTACCCATTCCAAAGAAAGGTGATCCCACAGAATGTGGAGATTATTGAACAGTATCATTAATGTCGCACACAAGTAAGATCTTACTGAAGATAATTCA
>NW_006922371.1:391480-400578 GCF_000298275.1 Orycteropus afer afer | reverse complement strand
CTTGCTGAATGTGAAGACGACTTGAGGCACTTACTGATGAAGCTTGAAGAATACAGTCTGCAGTGTGGATTAAATCTCAGTATAAAAAAACAAAAATCCTCACGACTGGACCTGTACACAGCATCATTATAAATGCAGAAAAGATTGAGGTTGTCAAAGAATTCACATTGCTTGGTTCTACAATCAACGCCAATGGAAGCAGCAGTCAGGACATTAGACGACGTGTAGCATTGGGCAAGTTGGCTGCAAAGGACCTCTTTCAAGTACTGAGGAACAAAGATGTCTCCTTATGGACTAAGGTGCACCTGACATAACCATGATATTTTCAATTGCCTCATATGCAGGTGAGAGCTGGACAATGAATAAGGAAGACCAAAGAAGAGTTGATACTTTTGAGTTGTGGTGCTGGCAAAGAATACTGAAAGTACCATGGACTGCTAAAAGGTCTAACAAATCTGTCCTGGAGGAAGTGCAGCCAGAATGCTCCTTGGAAGAGAGAATGGCTAGACTTCACCTCACCTACTTTGTTCATGTTTTCAGAAGGGACCATTCCCTGGAGAAGGATGTCATGCTTGGTAAAGTACTTTTGACAAAAGAATGGGAGGCATTCAACGAGATGGATTGGCACGGTGGCTGTGACAATGGGCTCAAGTATAGCAAGGATCATGGAGCTGGCACGGGATTAGGCGGTGTTTCGTTCTGCTGTGCCTAGGATCACTATGAGTCAAACACCACTCGACGGCACCTAACAACAAAAACAAACTGTGAGATAATGTTTCTTAAAGCCACTCACTTGTGGTATTTCTATTTAGTAACACTAGATAACTAAGGTGTAGTTGTTAGGTGCCACTGAGTTGGTTCATATGCACAGCAGCCCTATGTACAACAAAATGAAACACTGCCTGGTCCTGGGCCATCCTCACAATCCTTGCTATGTTAAGCCCATCATTGTGTCAATTCATATCATTGAAGGTCTTCTCCTTTTTCTCTGACCCTCTATATTACCAAGTATGATATCCTTCTCTATGTTGTCCCTCTGACAACATGGCCAAAGTTGGTGAGACAAAGTCTGGCCATTCTCACTTTTAAGGAGCATTACAAACTGCACTTCATCCAGAGAGATTTGTTCGTTCTTCTGGCAGTACATGGTATTTTGAATATTTTTCACCAACACCACAATTCAAAGGGATTGCCTCTTCTTAGGTCTTCCTTTTCCACTGTCTAGCTTTCACATGCATATGAGGCAACTGAAAATATCACAGCTTGGGTTAGGTGAACCTTAGTCTTGAAAGTGACGCCTTCATTTGTCTAGTGAAGTATGATTTCTGATTTCTCGATTGTTGCTTCCATTAGCATTGAATCCGGATCCAAGTGCAATGAAATCCTTGACAATTCAACCTTTTCTCCATTTATCATGATGGCTCTTATTGGTCCAGTAGTGAGGATTTTCATTTTCTTTTTATTGAGATGTAATCCATTCTGAAAGCTGTAGTCTTTGATCTTCATCAGTAAGTGCTTCAAGCCCTTTTCACTTTCAGCAAGCACTATTTTGTCATCTGCATATTGCAGTATTAATGACCCTTCTCCCAATCCTGAAGCCATGTTCCTCTTTATACAGTGTACCTCCTGGGATTATTTGCTCAGCATACAGATTGAGTTAAGTATGGGGAAAGGATACAGCCCTGACACACACACCATTCCTGGTTTTCAACCATGCTGTATTCCCTTGTTCTGTCTGAATGACAACTTCATGGTCTGTGTACAGTTTCCTGATGACCACAATTAAGTGTTCTGGAATTCCCATTCTTCGCAATGTTATCCATAATTTGTTATGGCACACAGTTGAATGCCTCTGCATAGTCCATAAAAGAAAGATAAACATCTTTCTGGTATTCTTTGCTTTCAGCCAAGATCCATCAGACAACAGCAATGACATCCCTTGTCCCATGCCCTCTTCTGAATCCAGCTTGAATTTTTGGCTTTTCCTGTCAATATACTTTTGCAACTGTTCTTGAATTATCTTCAGCAAACTTTTACTACATGTGATATTAATGATATTGTTCAATTATTCACATTTTTGCAGATCACCTTTCTTTGGAATGGGCACAAATATGTATCTCTTCCAATGAGTTAGCCAGGTAACTGTCTTCCAAATTTCTTGGCATAAATGAGTGAGTGCCTGCGGCACTGTATCTGTTTATGAAAACATCTGAATGAGCATTTCATCAATTCCTGGAGGCTTTTTTTATTTTGTCAATTCCTTTAGTGCAGCTTGGACTTCTTCCTTCAGTATCTTTGGTTCTTGATCCTGTGCTACCTCCTGAAATGGTTGAACATCGAAAGATTCATTTTGGCACAGTGTTTCTGTGTATTCCTTCCATCCTCTTTTGATGCTTCCTGCATTGTTCAATAGCTTCTCCATAGAATCTTTCAATATTGCAACTCCAGGCTTGAATTATTTCTTCAGTTCTTTTAGCTTGAGAAATGTTGAGCATGTTCTTCCTTTTTGATTTTCTAATTCCAGGTCTTTGCACATTTCATTATAATACATACTTTGCCTTCCATCCTTTGAAATCTTCTGTTCAACTCTTTTATTTCAACATTTCTTCCATTTGCTTTAGCTCCTCTCTGTTCAGGAAGAAGTTGCAGAGTTCTTTTGGACATCCACTTTGGTCTTTTCTTCCTTCCCTATCTTTTAAATGACCCTTTGCTTTCTTCATACATGATATTCTTGATATCTTTCCACAAATTGCCTGCTGATTGCTCATTTGTGTTCAGTGAATCATATCCATTGTTTGGATTGTCTCTCTAAATTTAAGTGAGATATAATAAAGGTCATATTTTGGCTATCATAAGCATTTTTAAGTTTCTTCAACTTCAGCCAAAACTTGCAAATGAGTAATTGATGGTCTGTTCCACAGTCAGCCTCTGGCCTTGTTTTAACTAATGATATTGAGCTTCTCCCTCACCTCTTTCCACAGATGTAGCTGATTTGATTCCTGTGTATTCCATCTGGTGAAGTCCACATGTACAGCTGCCCTTTATGTTGTTTTTTTTGAGGGGAGAGGGGAGATGTTTGCAATGAATAAGTTATTGATCTTGCAAAATTCTATCATGTGGTCTCCAATGTCATTTCTATCACCAAAGCCGCATTTTTCACCTACTTTCCAACTTTCGTATTTCAATCACCAGTAACTATCAATACATCTTGATTCCATGTTTGCTCAAATTCAGACTGCTGAAGTTGGTAAAAGACTTCAATTTCTTCATATTTGGCTTTAGTATATGGTATGCAAGTTTAAATAGTAGTAGTCCTAACTGGTCCTCCTTTTAGGTGTATGGACAGTATCCTATGACTGAAAGCATTGCAATTCACATAAATAAAAAAATATGATAAAAAAAAATGACAAACAAGTTCTTGAGAATGATGAATTTTATGAAGAAAACAGAAAAAAAAAAATTGAACTTCTCCCAAGAGAATTTTGTGGGTATCTCTAGGAACAACTACACATTAACTGATTGTACCTGAAAACTTTAGAGGTCTGAAAACCCTGGGATCAAATAAGCTATGGGAACTATGGAAGTAATTAAACCCAGGAAATGATTAAGAAAATGACAATAGAATAAGTATAACACAGAAAAAGCTAAGAAATATTTTTAAGAAAGAACCCAATGCATATGTGAATTTCTTAAACATCACTAATGTCAATAACTGATCCTCTTCTCAGGCAAATATCTTCAGTGGAAGAAAATTGAGTAGTTGCTGGGGGACATTTCAGACTTGGATCTGAAATGCTGCAATACTAGAAAACTCTAGGGCAGGGCTTGAAATGGGGGTAGAATAGTACAGAACAGAAATAATTTTTTTGCTTCTATTCCAGACTACATTTCTTACAATCTTATTCTTTCCTGTATCCAGAGTTTAGAGAGAGAAAAAAAAGAAGAGAGGAGAGAAAATAAAGAGGGAGAAAGAAGGCTATTTAAATATATAGCAAATAAACAAACAAGTGAACAGAAAAATAGTCAAAGATTCATACAGGATTTACCCAGAAAAACTACACAATGCATCAAAGGAACTAGCAAAACAACCAAACACAACAAAAACTTATAGCAAATGACTGAGGAGACTAAACATTATCATTATGAATCAGGAAAACTTTGTTCCTGCCGTCTCCTCTTTCCATGTTGCCTTAGGAAAACCTGCCACTTTGCCAGAGAACTGATATGCCAGTAAGAACCTAGATCACCAATATCCACAGACTAATCTCAGAGTGGTGCAAATCTTTGTTAGAGTGGAGTGGATGCAAACAGATCGAAGATGATCAGCTGTCCCCCAGAAATCATTTTTTAATCCCTTCATCCTCCACACCCAGAGCTAATGGATTACAAAGTAAGGAGAGAGACTTCTCCCTTCCTTTCTAAGAACTGAAAAGTATGTCCTCTACCAAAAGAGTTGAGTCCTGTGATAATGGTAAGAGTGAACAATAGCAGTTGTGGCACCTGAAACTCACTATCTGCATACTATGAATTGAATTATATACCCTCAAAAAATACATTGAAATCCTAGTGCTGTACCTGTGAATCTAATCCTTTCTGGAAATAGAGTGTTTCTTTTGTTACGTTAATGAAGACATACCCAAGTAAGGTGAATCCTAAACCTAAGTCCTTCTGAACAAACTCAAAAAAATTAAACTCACTGCCATAGAGTCGATTACGACTGGCTTCTGAGACTGTGAATCTTTATGGAAGTAGAGAGTACCATCTTCCTTCCACAGAGTGGCTAGTGGGTTTGAACTGCCGACCTTCTACTTGGCAGCCAAATGCCTTATCCACTATGCTCCCAGAGCTCCTTAATTCCTTCTGAGTGGTATCTTTCAATAAAAAAGGGTTCAGACATAAGAAACAGACACACACACAGGAGAAGACACTCTCTGAAGATAGAGGTGGATGAATCTACATGCCCAGGAACATGAAGGATTTCTTACAGCTACTAGAAACTGAAAGCGAGAATTTCCTCTAGAGTCAAGTCTCTGAATTAGAAATTCTACCCCAACCCATTGTCATTGAGTCAATTCCAACTCATAATGA
Organism: Orycteropus afer afer; assembly: GCF_000298275.1. NCBI lineage: Eukaryota > Metazoa > Chordata > Mammalia > Tubulidentata > Orycteropodidae > Orycteropus > Orycteropus afer. Next base: position 395,490 of record NW_006922371.1, on the reverse strand, counting down.
TCCTATCAGATAGAATAAAACTTCCCCTAGGGTTTCCAAGGATGTAAATTTTTAGGGAAGCCAACTGTTTTATCTATCTCCCACTGAGGGGCTCATGAGGTAAGAACTGCTGACCTTTTGGTTAGCAACTGAATGTTTTAACCACTTCACCACCAAAACTCCTTAGAACTTCTAGTTTCTAAAATTGTAAGAAAATAAATTTTTGTTCTTTAAACTCATTCACTTATAGTTTTTATGCTACTGTGGCACTAGGTAACTAAAACATTGAGCTTTATCCTCTTTCATTCCAGGAAGCTTGGTCTTCAAGTGTGTTTGTTTACTTCCCTCCTCCCCAATCCATACTAACAGGCAGTTGTTGTTGTTATTGTTATGTGCCATTGAGTCAGACCCGACTCATAGTGATCCTTTCTTAGATTTCTGAGGCAGTATCACTATGGAAGTAGACTGCCCAACCTTCTTTCCAAGGCCTAACAGGCAAAGTAACTGATAACTCCATAGGAAATACGTAAATCTTTATGGAAGTACATTGCTTCATCTTCCTCCCATGAAGCAGCTGGTGCGTTTGAACCACTGACCTTTCCATTAACAGTCAAATGCTTATGCACTACACAAGCAAACCTCATGTTCAGATAATTTTCCAGAAGGAAATAAGAAAGGCTAAACTGATAGAATTTTTTTTTAAAAAAAAGAAGTGATATAGAGAGTACTAGTGCCAACATTCAGATTGTGGAAGTCCCTAAAAGAAGAGGTAAAAAAAGGAAAGAATAATGAAGCTAAATTTTCTAGAAGTAAAGATGAATAGGGAGCTCTGGTAGCGTAGTGGCTAAGGCACTTGACTGCTAACCAGAAGGCCGGCAGTTCAAACCCACCAGCCACTCCCCAGAAGGCAGATGGGGCAATCTACTTCCGTGGTGATACTGCCCTGGAAACCCAAGGAGGGGTCGCTATGGGTCAGGTCTGACTCAACGGCACATAACAACAGCAACAACAACAAAGATGGATAACTTAAGACCTCAGAGTACCAAAGAAAAAAGATAATTAAAAAAACCTCAAATCTAGACACATTATTTGCATAATTAAAAATATCAAAGATAAGAGGAAAAGCAAATTGTTTACAAAACAGATGGGAAGTAGTTGTCCTTAAACTTCTCAGTGGTGATACTATATGCTTTAATATATCGAAGGTATATAACTTTATTTAAGAATTTTGTATCCAGTCCATACTATCATTTAAATATTAGAGCATAATAGCCATCTTCTCAGACATATAAAGCCTCAGATACCTTGTCATGTTAAAGCATCTTGTAAAGAATCTTGAAGAAAGTATTAAAATAAGAATATAAATAAATAAATGTGGTTATTGTAAAGTGATATTAACTCAGCATTATCAAATACCTTGGTAACACTTACCATTTAAAAATCTAGAATCAAAGAAGAGAAATATATTTATAATAGGCCAAAAATAAATTCTAGTAAATAGCAAAACTGTGATAGGTGGTTTCCCCAATAAAACAATCAGTGAAATCAATAGAAAAGAACTATTAGAAATAATACAAGAAATAAAGCAAACTTTCTCAATAGAAAATCAAATTTCAAAATTTAATAGCAGCTCTCTGTTCCAATAATTACAATTAGAAAGTATAATTATAAATCAAATACAACTTACATACGATAAATTTCTATAAATGATTTTAAACACAAATATTCAAGAAAAATGGAAAAAAAATTAAAAACTTCAATTACAGTATAAAACTGAAAAACAATCCCATTCCTGTTGAGCCACTTCTGGCTCATAGGAACCATACAAAAAAGAGTAGACATGCCGAAAGGGGAAATCTTTACAGAAATTGACTGCCATATCTTTCTTCTGCAGAGCAGTTGGTAAGTTTGAATCACTTGGTGCTTAACCTTTGAATCAGGAGCTCTGGTGGTGCAGTGCCTAAGGCATTTCACTGCTAACCAGAAGGCTGGTGCTTCAAACCCACCAGCCACTGCTCAGAAAGAAGACTGGGCAATATACTTCCATAGAGATACTGCCTCAGAAACCCAGGGAAGGGTTACTATGAGTTGCAATTGACTCGACAGCAGTGAGAGTGAGTGTAACCTTTGTATCACCAGGGATCCTAATGTAGGGTACAATGTTGTTTGTTATTATGTGTCCTCAAGTTGGCCTGACTCATAGCGACCCCTCTTTGGGTTTCCGAGGCAGTATCACTAGGGAAGTAGATTGCCCAACCTTCCTTCTGAGGAGTGGCTGGTGGGTTTGAACCTCCAGCCTTCTGGGTTAGCAGTCAAGTGCCTTAGGCACTATGCTACCAGAGCTCCTAATATAGGGTATAGGTGAGCTGAATGAATGGAGTGAAATCCCTTGTCTTTGGGGGAAACAACTTAAAAATATGAAGCTATTAAAAAAAAAAAAAATGAGTTTCCAAGGTAGTATCTCTATGGAAGTAGATTGCCCAGTCTTTTTTTCCAGGAGTGCCTGGTGAGTTTGAACCACCAGCCTTCTGAGTAGCAGTCAAATGCCTTAGGCACTATACCACCAGAGCATCTATGAAGATGTTAGATCTCCTAAAATTAATTTATAAAATCCAATGTAAACCTAATCCAGTAGGAATTTCTGAGAACTTTGATAGATTTAGTCTGGAATGTATATGTAAACACAGTGACCCACAATAACAAAGTCTATAGAAAAAAGAAGAGAAAAAAAATTAGTATACCATATATTAATTCATACTCTACAGCCCCAGCTTTTTAAAAAAATAATAATAATAATGCAGTTGCAGTATGCTATTGGCACAAGAACAGATAATGGTTCAAAAGAAATAAATAGAGATCTTAGAGACAGACTTGTGAACAGAAATAGAATGTACAATAAAAGTGGCAGCACAATCAATGGGGCAAATGATAGATTATTTAGTAGATGGAATTGGAAAACCTGGTACTAGATAGAGAAAAATAAAACTGGATCTCCATCCATACCACATATAATATAAACTTCAAATACATTAAGGACTCATACATCTAATATAAAACAATCAATTTTGTAATATATAACATGGAAGAATAACTTTGTGACATATGAGTGAGGAATGGCTTCTTACACAAAACCCCAATATCAAATACACACATACACACACACAAAAAAGGCACATTATTATAGCAATTTGAGGATTTTATTCAAGGAAGATCCTCGTAGACAAAGATGAGAGAAAAATAACAAATTGGAAGAAGTTGTCTATGTTGAAAAGCAAAAACTGCCTAATACATATACTACATTTGAGAAAATAAAAAAATGAAAAGACATAAATTCTAAGTGAGAAATGAACAAAGTGTATGTTCTAACAACTTACAGAAGAGAAGACCTGAAAGACCAAATAGCATATGATAAGATGCTCAAACTCATTAATAATCAGAAAAATGTCCATTAATCCAATAAAATATCACTTTATACCCATACCAACAAAAATTAAAAAGCTGGATAATGCCAAAATATTGACAGACTTGTTAGAATATGAAAACCTTCAGATAGTTTCTAAGATAGGAACTGCAAGAGGGAAGATGGAATGGTGCTGACATTCAGAGAACAATGAATCAATACTTACTTCAAGATACTTTTAATGACCCAGCAACTCCAAGTGAACTACTTTCCTAAAAATTATAGCCAAGAAAGCCCTCTAGAGCAGTTTTACTCTGTAACATATGGGACACCATGAGTTGGAATAGACCTGACAGCAATGGTTTGTCCATGTGAAAAAGGGAGGGGTAAGATCTGTTCCAACACAATTTACATAAATTAAAAATAGATGTACATAAAACAACAATATATATTCTGTAAGTACATAAAAAGAGAAGGATTTAAATTATGGCTGCTTTTGTGAAGAAAGAGAGTCAGCAATGGGAATAAAAGAAGTACTTCAATAAATAAATTAGGACACGGATCAGTACTGAGAGCATCTCATAGACTGAGGAATTGGCTAACTTAACCTTTCCTACAATATAAAAAAAAA
>NW_006922371.1:383224-384605 GCF_000298275.1 Orycteropus afer afer | reverse complement strand
CCATAGACAATTGGACCTAACAAACACATAAATAACACTCTACTCAGCATTAGAACTATACACATTCTTATCCAGCCCACATGGAATATTTTCCCAGTAGATCATATGCTAAAACACAAAACAGGTCTCAAAAAATTTAAAAAGATTGAAATCATACAAAGCATCTTCTCTGACCATAACAGTATGAAGCTAAAAGTCAACAACAGGATAAATAAGAAAAGAATAATAAATATATGGAAACTAATGCTACAGTACTAAAAAACTATTGTGCCATAGTAGAAACCAAAAGAGAAATTAAAAAAAAAAAAAATGTTTACAGTCAAATGAAAATGAAAACACAAGATATCAAAACCATTGGGACACAGCAAAATTAATAGAGAGAGAGATATAGCAATAAATGCTTATATGAGGAGCTCTAGTGGTATAGGAGGTAAGGCATTTGGTTGCTAACCAGAAGGCTGACAGTTCAAATCCACCAAAATCACCAGCTGCTCCACAGAAGGAAGATGAAACAATCTACTTCAGTATAGATTTACAACCTTGGAAAACCAATGGGGGTCACTATGAGTTGAAATCAATTTGATGGCAGTGGATTTGGTTTGGTTTTGGTTTAAATGCCTACATTAAAAAAAAAAAAAAAGATCCAACCAAAATCATTAACTTAAAGTGACAATTTGAACAAACAGAAAAGGAAGAACAAAACAATCAAAAAAAAAAAAAAAGGAGAAAAAGAAGCAATAAACATCAGGGCAAAGATAAATAAAATTAAAAATAGAAAAACAATTGAAAAGCAAAAGTTGCTTCTTTGAAAGGATCAAAAAGTAGACAAACCACTGGCTTGATTGACAAAAGGAAAAAAAAAAAAAAGAAAAGGAGGCAAATAATTACATTAAGAAATGAAATTGGTGCCATTACAACTAATCCAACAGAGATAAAGAAGATCCCAACTGAATACTATGAAAAAAGTATATTCCAACAAATGTGAAAACCTGGATGAAATGGACAAAATCCCATAAACACACTACCTACTCAAACTAACGCAAACAGAGGTGGAAAATTTAAACAGACATATGACAAATTAAGAGATATAAAATATCACTTAAAAAAACTACCAACAAAAAACCCAGGACCAGATGGCTACACTGGAAAATTCTACCAAACATTTAGAGAAGAGCTGATACCAATTCTACTCAATATCTTCAAAATACAGAAAACGACTGAACCCTTTCTGTAAAGCCAGTATAACCCTGACACCTAAACCAGAAAAAGACATAAATGGAAGAACATACCATGCTCATGGACAGGAAGATTGAACATTGTGAAAATGTCAGTACTATCCAGAGAAATCTATCCAATTCAATCCCGATTCAGATTCTATCAA
>NW_006922371.1:379476-382347 GCF_000298275.1 Orycteropus afer afer | reverse complement strand
TGTATATATATATACTATATATGTGTGCATTATATATACACATACATATTGTGTGTGTGTGTACATATACACACACATTAAAAACAAACCAAACTCACTGCCGTAGAGTCAATTCAACTCATAGTGACCTCTCCCTGGGTTTCCAAGGTGGTATCTCTATGGGAGTAGATTGCCCAACCTCCCTTTTGAGGAGTGGCTGGTGGGTTAGAACTGCTGGTCATCTGGTTTGCAGTCAAATGCCTTAGGCACTAGGCTACCAGAGCTTCCCTATATACATTATACATATATAAATAGGTATATAGGGGAGCTCTGGTATCATGGTGCCTAAGGCACTTGACTGCTAACCAGAAGGCTGGCCAAACCCACCAGCTACTCCTCGGAAGGAAGATGAGCAATCTACTTCCGTAGTGATACTGCCTCGGAAACCCAAGGAGTCGCCGCTATGTTTCAGGTCTGACTCGATGGCACATAACAACAACAACATAGGTATGTACATTATATATACATATATATACATGTGTGTATATCAATAATAGGAGCTCTGGTAGCATAGTGCCTAAGGCACTTGACTGCTCACCAGAGGGCTGGTGGTTCAAACCCACCAGCCACTCCCTGGAAGGAAGGTTGGGCAATCTACTTCCGTAGTGATACTGCCTCGGAAACTCAAGGAGGGGTCGCTATGAGTCGGGGCGACTGGACAACAAACAACAACATATCAATAATATATATGTGCATATATAGATTTACATATATATATATACATATATGTTATGTATATATGTACATTTATATTTTGTGTATATATACATATATTTTGCATATATATGTAAATATCCTTGATATTTCCTTACTGGAAACTATAAATTATAATAAACACACTGATGAAATTTTTCCTTTCATTTCTGGCACAAGCAATATTATGGCTTTAATATTTAGAATTTTTAAGGGTCCAAAAATAAGGAACATGTGCTTGAAATAGTCAATCATTCATTCTTAAGCATTTATTAAGTGCATATCATATTTATCAGAGAGATTTAATTAGAAAACAAAATACAGCAATAAACTAAGATGAACACTCTCCTACCATAATATATGGATCATTAATAAGAATTTAATTCTCAACTTGAAATTATTATTTTGTATTTATAGGCTTTGTACATACACAGAATTTACATAGTTTATATCATGTTTGGATTTATAGGCTTTGTACATACACAGAATTCAGTTTAATCATGTTTCAATGCTACATTATAACTAAACCAAAATGCATCTTCACAATCTATCTTGTCTCTTTAAGAGTACATGATACATATCAAGAATCTACAGTGGGAAAATATATTTTCCAAGTAATCTGACCATTTTTCCATGCCTGACGTTCTGTGTCTGATTAATCATCCCACATAAATCTGGTCTTTGACACCAGAGACAAATACAACTTTATTAGCTGCAAATCTATTTGGCGGCCTCTAAATAGATTTCTCAAATTGCACTGCTCTCACAGTGCAACAAGTCCTTTCATGTTGATTAAAATATTTCAAGGATACAAACAACAATAGTAACAGGAAATCTAGTCATTCCTTTCATCTTCCCTATGGGAACCGGCCAGTACAACTTGACTTTCTTCAAATAAAACTCTCCTTTTTGTGGCTGAAGAAAGGCTTTGGCAAACACTTATCCTTTGATATGTTATGTACTTGACAAAAATCACACAGCAAATCAAGTCGTTGCTTTGAAGAAAATGCTTATTAGAAACCTGAAGCTCTTAAGTGCTCTAGGACTTAGTGCTGCTGCTAGCGACATGAAGCCAAACGTGTCTGTGGCATCAATTTGAAGTCTAAAGAAATTTACTTTAGGAGGAAATTGCAGCTGCCATCTCATTTCTTCATTTTATTGTAAGTATACCTTGAAAACATGTTTAGATTTTTTTAGTATATTCTGGAATACTTCTATTTTTCAACTCATTAAAGCAAATATTTTATTAATTAGGTAGATGGGAACGTGAGAAAATTCTTATTCTATAGCCTTTGGTCATAATCTCCTAATAACACAATAATTCCATTTCCAAGTAGAAACTCAGCTTCTGAGGTAGGAAGGCTGAGAAATAAATATAAAGTCACAATAGAATTCTAACAGGAAGCACCTGGATTGTAACTAACTACACACATTCAGGATCCCACATGAAACAGCACATTCAAATAAGCATAGTTTGAGAGGAGTTTAATAAAAGGATTTTACAAATGTATGGGCAGGGCTGGGAAACACACAAGGGTAAAGGCAGTACCCCCTTTATAAGGGGAAAGAGGAAGATTTGATGGCCCTGGGTCTGAAAATCAGAGGAATGAGTTGTGACCAAAACCTAGAGACAGAAGGTCTAGATGTACAACAGCATCCATAGCAACCCTACAGGAATGGAACAATGGAATAATAAATCCCCAAAACTCATAATATTCTCTCTCTCCTATCTCCCACTTGTGTTCCCCACTGTGATAATCTAACCAGGAGACAGAAGGCAGGGATACGGGTGGCACAGTCCCTATAGGTCAGCTTCCTAGGACTAAAGAAAAGTAGACTTAGATCTGGAGGGCTCACAGAAGATAGCCAAAATACATGCTGCATTGCTTCCACATAACCTATCCCTAATGAAGATTTACCAAACATAGCACTCTTTAAGAGTACCAGTGAAACACCAAGTGCTGCCAGGTGCCTCTGACTTCAAGTAAAAGAATAATCAGAATTCTCAAATTATCTGTAACAAAGCCATTTCAGTTTTCTGAGATTGAAATGTGAGAGTTAATTGCGTTCAATTAATAATTAAGTTAAAAAAAATCTTAAATAAAGATTCTGCTAAGGACTCATATTCCCAAAACATTC
>NW_006922371.1:376763-377581 GCF_000298275.1 Orycteropus afer afer | reverse complement strand
ACAGGATTTCCTGCACTTTTTAAAACATCTACCTTAAGAAAATAATTAAAGCTTTGTTACAGAAAATCTAAGAGTTACGAGGTTTTCCTTTTACCTAAGGTAAAAGGCACCAAGAGGCACCCAATGTTTCACTGGTACTCTTAGGGAGTGCTGTCTATCTATGGTAAATCTTCAATATGGATGGTTCGTATGGAAGCAATGCAGCATGTATGTTGGATATCTTCTGTGTGTCCTCCAGATCCAAGTTCACTTTTCTTTTGTCCTGAGAAGCTGACCTATAGGAACTATGCCATATGTATCTCTGCCCTCCTGTATTAAAACCAATTTACTCTGTAAACTTACACTCAAATTACCATTAAAAGAGAGAGGCAGAGAGAGAGAAAGAAGTACAAAGTAAATTTATTGAATGTAGGTTGTATGTTGATATTAATGGAGACATATCAACAGAAATGGAGGGGAGGAGCATATCAGGAATAGATTTATTGTGTTAAGGTTATATGTTAAATGTAGTTCATATGTTAAATGCTGTTGTAATTATAAGTTGTGCAATATAAAATACATGGTAACTACTAAGAAACCACCACCAAGAAACATTTGGAAGACAAGAAGGAAGAAAACAAAAAGGATCATCACAAGAAAGCATCCAAATACAAAGTAAAATAAAACAATAAATCGTAATAAGAAAAAAAAAAAGAAGAAGATATCAAACATAAAAAACAAACACAAAATGAGTGAGATAGACACTTCATTTTCAGTAATAACCTTAAATATAAATGGTCTAAACACACCATAGAAAAGGTATAATGGTGGAATGGATT
>NW_006922371.1:350101-374723 GCF_000298275.1 Orycteropus afer afer | reverse complement strand
ACATAATCTCTTTCACAAATGATTTTGGCAAAACTGGATATCCAGTTGCAAAAAAATGAAACAAGATCTATACCTCACACCATACACAAAAACTACCTGCAGGTGGATCAAAGACTTAAACTATTAAGTTCATCAAAGAAAAAATAGGGGAAAACTTAATTTATGCCCTAGTTTATGGCACAAATAGACTATCAAGCATAACCCAAGATGGACAAGCAACAGAAGATAAACTAGATGAATGGAACCTTCTAAAATTTAAATTCCTGTGTGCATCAAAAAACTTCTCCCAAAGAGTCAAAAGAGAACCTATAGAATGGGAAAAAATATTTGACAATGACATATTTGACAAAGGACTTATCTCAAAAATTTATAGAAAATTCCAATACCTCAACATCAAAAAGATGAACAATCTAATTTAAAAATGGGCAGAAGACATGAAGAGACACTTCACCAAAGAAAATATTCAGGAAGCCAACAAACATATGAAGAAATGTTCATGATTATTAGTCATTGTGTTGTTGTTATTGTTGTTATGTGCCGTCGAGTTGGACCCAACCCATAGCGACCCCTCCTTGGGTTTCTGAAGCAGTATCACTACGGAAGTAGATTGCCCCATCTTCCTTCCGATATTAGTCATTAGAAAGATGCAAATCAAAACAACCATCTATAAGATATCATCTCACCCCAGCATTAATAGCAAAGTTCAACAAGGCAGAAAATAACAAATGTTGGCAATAATGTGGAGATATTGGAACTCTCATACACTGCTCATGGAGTGTAAAACGATCCAACTACTGTGGGAATTGGTATGATGATTCCTTAAAAAGTTGGAGATAGAAATACTGTTTGAGCCAGCAATTACATTACTAGGTATATATCCTAGAAACAGGACACAAATAGATATATGCATACCCATGTATGCATGAGAGCCCTATTAACAACAGCACTATTAACAACAGCAAGGAGATGAACAGCCTAAGTGCCCACCAACCAAGGAATGGATTAACAAACACAGAATGGAATACTATGTAATTGTAAAGAATAATATAGAATCTGCAAAACATGGATGAACGTGGAGGCATTATGCCGAGTGAAATAAGTCAATCACAGAAGGATAAATATTGTGTTAGTCCACTATTGTAAAAATCAAGGAAAGGTTTATACACAGAAGGAAACATTCTTTGTTGGTTACCAGGGGTGGAGAGGAGGGGAGGTAAAATTTCTGGATGGGTAAACAAAAAGTAAAACATATGTAGAGAGAAAAATCAAAGATTATTAGTGGTTAGCATGGGTAGGAGGGAAGGAGAAAGGGGAAGGTTTTATTTGGGAGGTATTGAGTTTATGCTAATACGTGGTAGAATATTTTGGAAAAGGATAGCAATAATAGTGGCACAACATGAAAAATGTAATCAATGTCTTGAGCTGTGAATGTAGAAGTTGCTATGTTCATAAATGCCTTGTTTTATATGTTTTCACCACACACACACACAAAAAAAAAAGATAGTAGAATAGCAGACCATGAATAGACTTTGGGATGAAGGCATACTCTGAGCAGCAGGGAGGAATTGGATTTTGAGAGAAATACATATTGGCCTTTATTTATATTTTCAGCATTTTACTTTTAAAACTGGATTGTGAATGAAAGGATATTCATTATATTTTTCTTTGTATTTTGCAGTAGTTAAAGTTGTGTGTCAACTTGGCTGGGTCTGTTTGTGTGGCTGGGCAGCTGGTGGTAGTTATTCCCCATGATAAGACTGGCAATCAACTCTGCAAGCAGCTGAGTAGCTGCTTTAGGGATGGGGTCTGCTTCTTGTATATAAGCAGCAGCTTTGGGAATGCTCTCTAGCTTACAGCATGCTTGAACCTTGCATGTGGCCATGTCATTGTTCAGCAGCTTGCCATGCTCTACCAATCTGCCATGTTGCTTGGTAATATCAGGACTGTGCCATTTTATTTGTCAACCATGGTCTTGTTAGCCTCAGCACCCAGTAGCTGCCTGAGTAAAGAAAAGCTTCCAGCTTCAGTGGGCCAGGAACAGGAGGCAAAGCTGAAGCCCAAGGTTGAGGTCTTTCATCCAGGCCCTAGAGCCTGGCACTTTGAACTTAAAGCCTCCCAGCTGTAAGAGAATAAATGCCTGTTTGTTCAAGCCATCCCATTTATGGTATATTCCTGTCAGAGCAGCACTAGGTAACCAAAACATATATTTTTACACTTAATTAAAAATAGAAGAGTTATCCAAAAAAAAAAAAAAAAAAGTACATGCGGAAAGTATGCTTTATACAGTTAGTGTTATATATGTGCTGTCAAGTCGGCTCTGACTCACAGTGACCCTATGTACAACAGAATGAAACACTGCCAGGTCCTGCACCATCCTCACAACCCTTGCTATGCTTGAGCCCATCCTTGTAGCCATTGTGTCAATCCATCTTGTTGAGGGTCTTCCCCTTTTTCATTGACCCTCTGCTCTACCAAGCATAATATTCTTCTCCAGGGAATGGTCCCTTCTGACATGACCAAAGGGGTGTCTGTTGGTGGTTACCAAGAAAGAAATACATGGGGAAAGCATGCTTTATATGATAGAAACTAGTTACTTTTGATACTGGGAAAAGTGGCACAAATTGTGCATGTAGTGAGCTCAACCAAAGTGATAAGTGTTTGAGCACATATGGATGGGTATAGGCAAATGGTATATGAGTTGATACAGATGCATACATAGGTGAGACAAGATAGAAGTATCAATGTTGTTGTTGTTGTTATGTGCTGTCGAGTCAGACCCAACTCAAGCGACCCCTCCTTTGGTTTCCAAGGCAGTATCATTACAGAAGTAGATTGTCCCATTTTCCTTCTGAGGAGTGGCTGGTGGATTTGAACAACCAGCCTTCTGGTTAGCAGTCAAGTGCCTTAGGCACTATGCTACCACAATATGTGTGTGTAGACTCATATATTAATTGAATACTCAAATAAGGATACTCCTCAGACATAACCAAACACCTTCCAGCATTGGTTTTCTGGGTGTGAAAGCTTAGGACCATAGTATCATGAGATAACTTAGTCAATTAGTATAAGATAGTTCACAAAAATCATGATCAGCATCCCATGAAATGAGCATCATCTGGGTTCTTAAAAGCTTGCACACAGCTGTCTAAGACATGACTATAAGTCTCAACTATCTAGGAGCGAAACAGTAAGAAGGTAACCAAAAGTTCAGAGAAAAAAAATTTATAAGAGCCACAACCTCATCTTTTGTGAGCCTAGAAGAACTAGATGATGCCAGCTACCACCACTAAGCTCTCTGACTGAGGCCACATTAGTTGAGTTGATCCTGGATAGAATGGGAGAAAAATATGGAGAACTTAATTTCTTACTAAAAAAAAAAAAAAACTGGAACAGTAGAGAAGAGAGGACCACCCTGAGAGAGACCATCACCCTGAGACACTGTTAAGCTTATACTTGAGATCACCTCTTAGAATGATAGCAGAGTGGCACAAAATGAAGGATATAACCTGTAAGATCAAGGTCCTACTTAAAAAACATCAGTATGAGACCAGAAGATCAACAATTTCTCAAAAGCAAAGATGAGAAGAGAAGTGGAGAGTGTAACTACAGTACTGGGGGAACAAACAGAACACAATTAAAGAAAATGTTAACCCATTGTGATGAATGTCACTGAAGTAATGCCACTGAACAATTTGTGTGGAAATTGTCAAACAGGGACCTAACTTGCTATGTAAACTTTCACCAAAATCTCAATAAAATATCATTAAAAAAAAAAAAAAAATTACTGCCCAACCAACACTAGTCTCCGGGGAGAGATTGGTACATGGGTGGAGGAGAGATTAAAAACACAAACATAAATCAAAACCCATGTTTTATGAGTGATTTTGAAAGAATAGAAATTAAAACACTATAGGTATTTTTCCCATCATCATTCTTTAAGTTGGTCTGAAAACTTTATGGATTTCTCTCATTTGTCCATTTGATTTTTGTGGGTAAAAGGAGGGATATTTTATAGATCCTCAAACTCACACCATCCAGTACTTTGATTACAAGTGAAAATCCCTATAAATAACTGAATGTGTTTGTTAAAAATATGCAGCTTGCTAACTGACCAAACTCTAGTTTGGAATTTTATTGTTTTTATGCCCTGTAGATTCACCCTGTTTTCTCACCTCAATATTTGGATCAAGTTCTACAGTTATGCTCTTGACTCCACTTCGAAGAAAGACTATGGGTGACTGAGATGTGTTGTATTCACAAATTCTTAGTGAAGACAATTTGGAGCAGAGCACAGATGAGACAGTGTTCTAATAGATAGCAGGCATTTATTACTCACAGAATAAACAGAACAAGACAGAGCAGAATAGCACACACCAACAACCAAGGTTCTCTGAAAATGGCTCCCATTCCAGGGTAATGTAAGATTGCATTCAAGCAAGTCTCATTCACATCGTGGGGGGAAAAAAAAACATGGAAGCTCTACTCTCCTGGGGTTAAATACTAACAAGACAGCAATGTGCACTTGCAAAATAGCATGTATAGATAATAAGAAGGGGAAAGGAGCAACAAAAGGGAAAAGGTGGGTAATATCAATGTAAGGTCCCCTGCAGGCAATGGGCATCATATATTGCAAATTTTTAGGGTGGGCAACCATCGCCTGATGGCTAGTCTAGATTTACTGGCATCAGAAACAGTTCTACTTCACTCCACTAAGAGTTTAACAGAGTTCTGGGTATCTTCAGAAGGCAAGCGTCTGCCTTCTGAAGCACGTATTTTGCTCTGTGTCCATTAGTAGCTATTATGTCCATTAGCAGCAGGGAGATGCTGAAAGAGATTATAGCTCACTGGTGTACTCAGCAGTGCTGCCTTTATAAATGCCAAATAGGAGGCACTAAGGCCAGAGAAGCTACATATGTGACCAATTTTAAGAGAATTTGATACATGAAAACTCCATAATTACAATTAGATTTTATATTTTATGTATATAAAGATTATCTGCAATATTAAAAAGGTTAATTGCAAAGAAAATCCTGCAGTTTTCTCTAAATGGAAAATTATTGTGGGTACATCAAAGGATATTAAAAAAATCAATGTATCCCTCAAATATTTAGGAAATCATTTTTGTAATACATTTATCTGCTTATATCAATCTACTTCCAAAAGAAATAAACCAAACCCACTGCCACTGAGTCAATTCTGACTCACATCAACCCTATGAGACAGAGTAGAACTGCCCCATAGGGTTCTCAAATCTGTAATTCTTTAAGGAAACAGACTGCCGCATCTTTCTCCCACAGAGTGTCTGGGGGTTTCAAATTCCTGACCTTCTGGTTAGCAGCCAAATGCTTTAACCACTGCACAAACAGGGCTCCTGGAAAGAAATAAGAACAGTTAAAATCTATACAAATATCTACTGAGTCAAACAATATATACCTGTTAAGATTTTTTCCCAAAAATCATGCTGCAAGCCTGGGGTAGACATGGAATTAACACATTATTTTGCCAGTCCCTAGTAAGTGAAGTAAGAAGCTTTTGTAATCTATTTTATTTACCACTCACTTCTATTTGTTAGTTTGAAAATTCTGGTTGGTCTCTTTTCTGTTACCTTAACAATGTACTTTATAGGTAAGCAAGAGTTCAGGGTATAGAAGATAGTCCCATAAAATAATGACTCTATATATACATATATATTAGGCCTGATTCTATTTTCTATAAGTTCCTTTGCCATTACTCCTATAGGAAAAAAATTAGTTATAAAAGCTTTTTTTACAAACAAAAAATCATTACCATAAATCAATTATTTTCTTTATGGTTTTCTTCATTTAATTGGCTTGTCTGGATTTTTTACTACCTGTGAGGTTCCAGCCTTCTCATTGTACAACATTCATGAAAATACAGATCCATTTCCCTTAATGGGACTAAAAATCTATTGGCATTAACAGGAACAGAGTCTTTATGCAGTTATGGGAATAAAGGTTGATTCTCAATTATGGGAATAAAAGGGTTATTCCCCTGAATTGACAGTCCTTTAAACATAACATGAAGCAGGGAAGGTAAGAAAAGAGTGAATAGAAAAGGAACAGAATGATTTTTTTTTCATCTTAAGCACACATTATTACTTCTCCTGTGATTAAAATATTTAGAAATGTGTGTTTGATTTCAGTGATTCAACAAGCAACTATTCCTGCTGTGAATGTATCCCCAAGAGTTTCAATGTTTTATCATACAAGCTCAGCATACCAGCTTCTACTCTGACAGAAAATATTCCTAGAGATACAAAAAAATGAAGAAGAAAAAAAAAGCTGAAAATCTGTGATATGATGGAGTTATCTGGTCTACTTGTAACAAATCAGGTGTCCAAACACTCGGTCATCGTCAGGCCTCATGTTTCAGTAGCTGTCATTTGAAAAGTCAGAGTTTCTTTATATGATTGGACAATCTTTCTCCAAGAAACTTGAGACAAACTCTGCCAATATTTATTCTTATATCCTAACATTATATTATTATTATATTACAACAATTTCCGAGACAAAAATCCTGGGCATGATAACTTCAGATATAGGACCTAAAAATAACATCCAATCGTTCTAACAAAGAGAGTAGGATATAAAATGAAAAACAACCTTCAAGCCTCAATTTTAAGCATCATCAGTTGTGGTCCCTACTAAAGGGGGAGGGAGGTGGCATCTTTTGACCTCCTCTGACTACACAAGAGGAAGACAAAATCATCAGCAGCAGCCCAAGGCCTGTTCCTATGAGGACAGGCATGCTGCCACCCTCCAGCTCTCTTACCAACCTTGATCAACTGTCCTTCCCACAGCACCCACCACCTCTTTGCTGGGTATGATAATTCACTTCAGTGGCCACAGAACTCACAGATTATGAGGTTTATTAGGGAAGCATCAGGCTACTATTGAACTTCAGGAATGCGCTCAGGATATGGTTCTTCGATCAATACAGTCTCCCCTCTGCTGTGCCCTTAGACACGCCTCTCTGGCCCTGAGCCTCTCGGTCTGGCCTCTGATTCTGTGGGCCAGGTAAGCCTGCTGTTCTGTTCCGTGCCTCTTGGTTCCATTGCCACCATCTCTCAGCTGGGCATCTCCCTCAACCAGCAGTGAGATTCCCCCTCTGCCTCTAGGAGGCCTCATATTAAGTCTGCCCCAGTGGCAAAACTAACTAATCCCAACATCAGAGTTCTACACACCTGAGGGAGATCAAACTTTCCCAGAAGATTACTTCATGCTGCTCCTACAGAAATACCCCAGGTGGATGACTTTCACAATCAGGAGTTTAAAAGCAGCTACTCAGTTACTCATGAAAAATTCCACCATAGGGTTAATTGCCAGTCTCATTATAGGAAGTAACTGCTACCAGCTGCCCAGCCAAGTTGACACATATTTGCATGGCCCTACCCAGTAATCTGGTGGGAGTTGCAAAGACTATGTCTAGAAAAGCCATACCATGTAATTCACTGCATGCAGTTCCTAACTCATTATTATAAATATATTCAAAATCCTTCAAAAAACATACTAGTTCATTAATAGTTTCTCCTACTTTTCCCTACACATGTTCTTTCCTAACATAACATACCCCTGTTATTTTCAAGACGTAACCGAACACCTTTCCCCATACTGTCCTATCCTATCCAGGAAATCAGGAAATAAAGTACCTTGATCTTTCAAGGCCGAGGATAAAATACATTTTTTATGAAGCCAAACATGATATATCTACTCTAAAAAGAATTACGTACTATCTAAATTCCTATGTCCCATGCACGTGGTACTTAAATACCTTAAAAATTTTTTTTTAAATATTTCTAGCTTTCACAATTCTACACTTAGCTTTCTAAGGCATTAAAAAATAAACAGAAAGAAAGAACAGTTGCCATTGAGTTAATTCTGACTCATGGAGAACCCATGTGTATCAGAGCAGAACTATTTCATACTGTGGTAGGTCAGTTTGTGTGTCAACTTGGCTGGGCCTGGTTGAGTGTCTGGGCAGCTGGATGTAGTATTCCCCATGATGAGACTGGTAATCAACTCTGGTAATGGAGGGAATCTACTGTGAGCAGCTGAGTAGCTCCCTTAGGGAATGTGGTCTGTTTCCTGTACATAAGCAGAAGCCTTGGGGAATGGTCTCTAGTTTATGGCACGCTTGGACCCTGCATGTAGCTGTGTCATTATTCAGCAGCCTGAAATGCTCTGCCAACTTTGGGACTTAAAATGGACTTGAATTAATGGCCTACCATATGGTTTGGTAACATCAGGACTGTGCCATTTTATTTATCGACCTTGGGCTTGTTAGCCTCAGCAGCCAGTAGCTGCCTAAGTGAAGAGATGCCTCTAGCTTCAGTGGGCCAGGAGCAGGAGGCAGAGTTGGACCCCAAGGTTGAGGGGCTTTCCCCCAGCCCCTAGAGCCTAGCACTTTGAACTTGGACTTATAGCCTCCAAACTGTGAGAGAATAAACTCCTGTTCGTTAAGGCCATCCCATTTGTGTTATATTCTTGTCAGAGCAGCACTAGGTAACCAGAACAGATGGGATTTTCATAGTTGTGACCTTTCAGAAGCATATCACTAGCCCTTTCTTCCATGGTGCCTCTGAGTGGACTCAAATCTCCAGTCTATTGGTTAACAGCTGATTGTGTTAACCTTTTGTACCACCTAGGAACTCCTTTATGCTTAAGTCATATTTATACTTCCCTAAACACCTATTACGTTGTCTGGCCCCTATTTTGTGTTTAATAAAAGTTAAATGGATTTCATAAATGGAGAAAGGGTGGCAGTAATAAGTAATATAACTTCCTACATTGAAATTCTCTCAGTGAAAAGTATGAAACTAAATCGCAGATCTCCTTCACGTGAGCCTAGTACTCTTTCTAGTACCTAACACTATTTTCCTGCACCATACTTTTTCATATGCATTATTCAATTCTAGTCCCCACTTACAAAAGTGAGACTGTTATTAGGATCATTGGTAAGATGTTTTGTTGTGTGTGTGTGTGAGGTTTGGGCCAAATTAGTTTTCCATTCAGCAATTTATACACACTTTATTTTGTGACATTGGTTACAGTCTCCTCACTATAACAGCACTCTTTCCACTTCCTCTCTGGGTTGTTCCCTGTTTCCATTCATCCCTCTTTTCTGCCCCTTCCTGCCTTCTGAGCTTTGTTTTGGGGCAAATGCTGCTCTTTGGTCTCATATAGTTGATGTTCTAAGGATTACGTTCCTCATGGCTATTATTGTTCACTTTATAGGTCTATCGTTTGGCTGAAAGATGATTCTCCATGCATGGGTTCAGTTCTAGGTTTGAAGAGTGTCTAAGCACCATAGTTTCAGGGATTCCACCACTGTCTATCAGATTAATAAGTCTAGCATTTTTTTCTGGTTTTGAATTTTGTTCTATATTTTTCTCCAACTCTGTTCAGGACTTTCTATTGTGATCCCAATCAGAGAGGTTGGTTCTGGTCTCAAGGTATGAGATGCTGTAATCCACATGGTCCATTAGTTCTTTGCACTAATTGTTTACTTGAATCTTTGATTTTCTTCACTTTTCTTTGCTCCAGATGGAGGAAGACCAATTATTGCATCTTGTATAGCTGCTCATACAATATTTCACATTATGCTGAGTTAAATAAACCAATCACAAAAGGACAAATATTGTATGAGACCACTAATATAAAAACTCATGAAAAGGTTTACCCACAGAAAGAAACATTCTTCGAAGGTTACCAGGGATGAAAGGGGAAGAAAGGGAACATCACTAACTAGAGAGTAGACTCATACTCACTTGCATGAAGGGAAAGGTAATATTCAGTAAGGGGAAAGGTCAGCACAATATGACCAAGGTAAAGGAAGACACAGGGATGTACACAAGAGATAAAGGCAGCTGTAGTAGTTAAGGCTATGTATCAACTTGGCTGGCCCTGCTTATGAGTGGCTGGGCAGCTGAGTGTAGTTATCCCAAGATGAGACTAGTAATCAACTCCATGGTGGAATCTACTGTGAGCGGCTGAGTAGCTGCCTTGAGGATGTGGTCTGCTTCCAATATATAAGAAGACAATTAGAGAAAGGTCTTGAGCTTCTTGGAATATCTGGATCCTGCCATTTGACTAGTGATCAGTGAGTGGCCTGCCATGTTAACTGCTAATCTTGGGACTGTTTCTGGACTTGAACTAATGGCCTGCCATGTTACTTGATAATCTTGGGACTGTGCCATTTTACTTGTTGACCTTGCGCTTGTCAACCTCAGCAGCCAGCAGATGCCTGACTTAAGAGTTGCCTCCAGCTCTGGTGGGCTGGGAACAAGAGGCAGAGCTAAAGCCCAAGTTTAATAGACCTTCACCTAGCCCCTAGAGCTGCCATTTTGAACTCGGACTTCTAGCTTCCAAAATGTAAGAGAATGACTCCTTGTTTGTTAAAGCCATCTACTTGTAGTATTTTCTTTTAGAGCAGCACTAAGGGACCAAAACAGCAACTAAGGTAAATGTGTATCACATGTGCAGTTGCATAGTGTCCCACTGTGTGTATTTTCCATAGTGTGTTGATCCATTCCTCAGTTGATGTCCACTTAGGTTGTTTCCATATTTTTGCTATTGTGAATAGCACTGTGATGAACATAAACAAAAAAACCAAAATGTGTGTACATATATCTATTTGTGTCATGGATTTTATTTCTCACAATGTATAACCAGTAGTGGGATTGCTAGATCATAAGGTATTTCTATTTCCAACTTTTTAAGGTAGTGCCAACCATTTTCCACGGTGGTTGTATTATTTTACAGTCCCACCAGCAGTGCATGAAATTCTCAATCTATCCACACCCTAGCTAGCATTCGTTGTTTTATTGTCATTCATGTTTGATGCAAACATGACTTCTAAAACATTATAGAAGAATGAAGACAGAATAACTGACATGAAATAAAATTGTTAGCCTGTATCCATTTCATTATGCAATGGCATTAAAGAATAATAAGCAGGAAGGGCTTTAGGTAGGTGGCAATAACTAAGTTGTGTAGTTAAGAAGAAATAACTGGAGTAGTATCCAGTCATTCACTGAACATTGATTTAGGATTGCTTTCATGCCAGTCAATGGGATAAACAAATACAAAGTAAAAATGTAGACCTAAAAATTTCCGGTAGGAAAGAAAACTGTTCATAAAATAAATGTATCTAAAAAAAAGCTCACTGCCGTCAAGTACAATTCGACCCATAGCGACCCCTCCTTGGGTTCCCGAGGCAGTATGACTTCGGAAGTAGATTGTCCCTTCTTCTTTTCAAGGAGTGGCTAGTGGGTTTGAACTGCCAGCCTTCTGGTTACCGGCATAGCATCCACTCACTAAACATTGATTTAGGATTGCCTTCATGCCAGACAATGTGATAAACAAGTACAAAGTAAAAATATAGACTTAAAAATTTCCAGTAGAAAAGAAAAATGTTCATAAAATAAATGTATCATAATGTAGAAACTGATTACAATCATAAAGGAGATTTAAAGATCTTTTCAGTTTATGCAAGCAAGGGGAGAGGACGTGTGGCTAGGCACATAGCAGCTTGTTCTCACTCTGCTGCCTAATTAAACACAGCACCTAGCACTCTGTGGGCACTTATTAACTACCAGTTTCAAATGGATAAATGCCAGTTGTTGGCGGATAGAGATGAGTATGCTATCTCCCCAATTGCCCAGCAATTGATGGTCTGAGCCTTTTAGCTGTGATGGCTACACAGTGACTCCAAGTGGTCAAAAGTTGAATTTCACTTTTGATGGTCTTGAGCCATCACACTTTTTACAAACTGGAGCTCATCTTGGTGAAAGATGAAAGATATTTCTACAAAGCATGGTGATGTGTACTAAACAAAGTTCCTTTCAAATTATAAAATCTGGATTATCTGATTTTAAACTAATTTTTCAACATTATCAGTATGGTGCTGAAAATAACATGAAGAACAAATACAAAGTTATTCAGGAAACTATTATGCATTATTATTTCCACACTAACAAGAATGTCCTCCCTCTTTGATAAAGATATGGGAGTATTTCTCTGAGTTTTTCATGGAATTCAGAAGGCAATTGTCTTTATTAAGAACAACTATTGGCTTGATAATAGTCCCAAATCATCTCAATCACTTGCAACACTATATATGTTCTTCTGCTTCCTTAGAAAAACAGTGAAGTGAGTTATTATATTTTTGATCAAAATTACATTTTCATTCATGTTTAACATTTCTCTGTAGTGTTATATAATAAAATTATAATATATAACATTTGTCATACAATATAACATTAATAATAACAGTACAATAACATTTCTCAAAAATAATTATAGAGTAGGTCATTCTCTCATATTAGCATTTACTGAGTTCAGTTCAGTACAAAAAGCACAACCAGTGACAAGTATAGTGTAATGGAAAAGACAGACATCAATGTTTTCCAGGATCCAGAGGAAATATGAAAGAAAATAGTATTAAAATATAATTACAGATAAAGTATCCACAGTTATAATGCCATTCTCACATACAACTCCCAAATTTCAATCAACTCTAAATCCAGTCATTCAATGAGCAATTGTCACCATTAGTCCCATTTTGAAAGTTCTGGGAATATCCTAATCTATAATTTTTATTGTTTTTGTCAGCCATTTTCTTGTTCCTTAGGTGAAGGCTCTGAATTGATACCAGATGGAAGAGAAATGAGGTATCTAAGGGAAAAGATCAGTTGAGGTAGATATTGAAATCCTTAGAGAAATGCCCTGTCAAGAGTATATCTAGACAATTCAAGCTGCAAGAAGCTGTATATTATTATGTAAGTGTCCAAGGAGAGTCTTCTATCCCCAAATGAAAAAACATTGCATGAAATGAAATGCAATACTGTCCTAAAACTGGACAGTGACATATATGGACATCTGTTCATGAAGACTGACCTCTAGCAGAATAAATTGATGATGGCTGCACAGATAAGAACAGTCTAACAAGAGAAGATTGCCTTTAAAGGAGTGGAACTCACCACTTTGAAAGCGTAGTACCATATAACTCCATAAATTAGGACATTCTAAGAGAGGTATACCCATATTTTCCTCTCTAAAACTACACAAGGAAAATATAAAAAATTCATAATGAAGGAGAAAATAATTTAACAGAACAGACCTTTCTAGCATTGTTGAGATCATCTCTTTTGAATGACTGTCGTTAGTTGTCATCTAGTGGGCTGTTACTCACGGCAGCCTTACGTATAACAGAACGAATATTGTCCAATCTGATGCCATCTTCATGATCACTGGTATGACTGAGTCCATTGTTGTAGCTACTGTGTAGTGCCTTCCAATCTAGGGGGCTCATCTTCCAGCACTATCTTGAACAATATTCTGTTGTCATCTGTAAGGTTTTCATTGGCTAATTTTCCAAAGTCAATTATTAGGCTGTTCTTCCTAGTCTGTCTTAGTCTGAACCCTCTCCTAGAACCTGTTCACCATGGATGACCCTGCTGGTGTTTGAAGTACAAGTTACAAGCTTCTACCATCATAACAACAACAACAACAACAACCATCATAGCAACACATATGCCATCATAATACAACAAACTGACAGATGAGCAGAAGTTAAGTGACTAGATATATGTCATTCTATATTACACCTGTTATTGTCACTGCATAGGTTTAAAAGACAATAGTTTTAAAGACTTCAAATATAGTCACAAGTGACAATAAAAAAGGTTTTGATGAATTTTGACATGCAACAATAAAACTTGGCCTCTAATTATGAAACATTTTCTACAGTAAGTTTTCTGTCAATTTCCAAGTAATAAAAACCAAAACACTGTATCATCAACATGTTGACAAAAGAATGATTAAAACTTAAATTGATAGTGTGAGTTAAAATTAAGAACAACTTATTTCATATACATTGTGTTACTTTTTACAGTGAAATAAAAATTCTCTATCAGTTAAAATTGTTTCAGAAATGTCAAGAAAAGAAAACATAAATTATTTTATACTGTAAAATTAGAAATAAATGACCTCTTCTCCCTCATCAATGTGAGAACATAGATTATCTAAGATAATTCTTATTATAATTAAGGAATTTAGAAATAAACTTACCCACATGGGTGAAATAAAAGTTCTCACATGTATTAGCTCTTTCTTCCAGATAGTTCCATCATTTTTCCTTTTGACTTCCCAAAACAATGTAAAAAGACCCTATGTAGTAAACACTCTTTTCCTCTGTTTTTCCTAGAGAGAAATATTTCTATCTTTTGCTTTACTGCCATCCCTCTTAGTTAAGGCTACTAGTCATCAGTAAAAGGCAGAAGGAGATAGTCACCCAAAGCATAAAATCAAAAACCAAACTCACTGATATTGAGTCAATTCTGACTCATAGTAACCCACTTTGGGTTTCTGAGGTGGTAAATCTTTATGGAAGTAGATTGCCCAGTCTTCCTTCTGATGGAGTGGCTGGAGGGATTGAATCGTCAACCTTCTTGTTAGCAGTCAAATGCCTTAGGTACTATGCCACCAGAGGTCCTTACCCAAAGTATTAATATTTAAAAATATATTTGTTGCATATTCCCATCTACTTTTAAAAATGATTATTGGTAATCTCATGTTAGAAAAAAAAATAATATTATGGCAAATCACAATATATAGGCCATTAGGAAATTCTTCCTACATGAGGATCATATACTACAATGAACTGACTGTAGTCCATGTAAATAGTAAAAGAGCTATAAGTTTCTGTTTTTGTTTTTTTAATTCTGTAAAGTGTATACTACTGAAGATTTAAAGAAAAAAAAATAAGGTAAGCCATTTCTAGAAGAGAACAGTTAATATGAAAGCGTTCTGTAAGTTCAAGAATCCCTTGAGACCAATTCATCAAAAAAAGTCTAAATGATACACCCTAGAAAAAGTTGCTGGTGTCCTGGGAAAAAAATGTTTTTGAAATTTCTCCTCTTCCACTCCAACCAAAATTCACAATAATTTTAAAATATAACAAATGAGCCGTTTGTCAGTTTGTCATGTTGTTGTTGTTGTTGTGTGCCGTCGAGTCGGCCCCGACTCATAGCGACCCCTCCTTGGGTTTCCGAGGCAGTATCACTATAGAAGTAGGATTGTCCAACCTTCCTTCCGAGGAGTGGCTGGTGGGTTTGAACCGCCAGCCTTCTGGTTAGCAGTCAAGTGCTTTAGCCACTATGCTACCAGAGCTCCTTCAGTTTGTCATATTATGGTGATTTTCAGGTTGTTGTGATGTGGTAGAAGCTATGCCACTGATATTAAGGTCACCCATGGTGGATAGGGTTCAGCAGTTTCCAGCTAAAACAGACTGGAAGAAAGATCTGATGATCTACTTCCAAAAATTAGGCAAAGAAAACCTTATGGATCACAATACAATATTATCCAATAAAAGTACTGAAGTTCTGGAAGTCAAGCCTCCTAGGTTAGAAGGCACTACACGATAGCTGGAGCTCTGGTAGCGTAGTGCCTAAGGCACTGGACTGCTAACCAGAAGGCTGGCGGTTCAAATCCACCAGCCACTCCTCAGAAGGAAGGTTGGGCAATCTACTTCCATGTAATACCGCCTTGGAAACCCAAGGAGGGGTCACTATGAGTCGGGGCCAACTGGACGGCACATAATGACAACAACAACAACAACAATAGCCACCACAATGGACTCAAGCAAGCCAATGATCATGAAGATGAAGACGTTACCAGGCAACATTTTGTTATGTGGTTCATAGGGTCTCCATGAGTCAGAGCCAACTACATGGTAACTAACAACAAATGAGCAGAGAGGGATAAAGCTTTCCTAAAAAGAATAAGAAATTCGATCAATAGTTGGGAAGGCGAATACAATATTCATTCATGCTGTTACGTATCTTGGTATTCCTCTACAAAACTCTTAACCTTTTAAAAAACTCAAGCTGTAGTGAAACCAGTAAGAACCAGAACTCAATGGGATACCTTGTTCTTTTGGGTCTTACAAGTTCTCCAGGAGTGTTCTGGTAGTGCAGTGCCTAAGGCATTTGACTGTTAACCAGAAGGCTGATGGTTCAAACCACCAGTCACTCCTCGGAAGGAAGACTGGGCAATCTCCTTCCATAGAGATACCACCTCAGAAACCCAAGGAAGGGTCGCTATGAGTCAGACCGACAAGTTTTCTGCTTTTGACAGCCTGCAGTCTTACCACTTTTCTAACACTCTCTATTAAGAATCTTATTTCATAAACACCCAGTGAGTTTTCTTTCTCTGACAGTTTCCAGCTTTTGCAGGTTTTACTGTACAATATTCAGCAGTTATGAACCTTTTAGCCATTTTATATTTTTGCATGCAACTGAAAAATCAGTAGTATTAATTTTAGGTAGAATAAGTGAAGTTTGAATCGGGGATGGAAGGTCGGAAACTGGTTAACCAGTTTCAGATAAATATTTATTTCAAGAAAATAGCTTATAGCAATATTTTTCTAGGTCACTTGTACTAAGTTAAAGTAAATGCTATAAATACACCAAAGGATATTGTAGGGCAAATCTCCAAAGTTATGAAAACTGCTTAATCATAACTAAACACTTTGAGGTAATGAGTCACTGGGCATGGGGGCTCAGGAATCATAGTCTTGGGGGACATAAAGTTCAATTGGCATAGCATAGTACACAAGGACAAAGTTCTGCATCCTACTTTGATGAGTAGCAATTGGGGTCTTAAAAGCTTGTGAGTGGCCTTCTAAGGTATAACTATTGTTCTCTCCTTATCTCAAGCAAAGAAGAGTGAAGAAATCAAATACTGAAGGAAACAATTAGTCTACAGAACTAATGGACCATGGGAACCACAGCATCCAATAGCCTGGGATCAGAACTGGATGGTACCTGGCTAACACTACTGACTGCACTGATCAGGATCACAATAGAAGGTCCTAAACAGAGTTGGAGGGGGAAAAAAAGAGTTGAAATCATAAGAAAGATCAGTTTTACTAGTCTGATAGAGACTGATGGAACCCCTGAGATCGTGGCCCTTAAACACACTTCAAGCCTTGAACTGAAACCACCCATGGGGACCAACTTTCAGCCAAACGATAGAACAGGCCAATAAAGTGAATAATAACACCAGGGAAGAATGTACTGTTCAGAACATTCAACCACATGAGATCAAAAGGGCAGTATTTGCCCAAAAGCAAAGCTCAGATGGCAGGAAGGAACAGGAAAGAAGGCCAATGGAAACAGGGAACCCAGAGAGGAAGTGAGAAGATTATTGTTACGTTGAGGAAATTAAAACCAATATCAATAAACAAAATGTGTATAAATTGTTGAATGGAAAAATTTGCTCTTTAAACTTTCACCCAAACTACAATTAAAGTTATAAAAAATTAAGTCCATTCAGTTTCTGTGTGTGTTTTTTTTTTTGGCAGATCCTTTGTTCTTCTTACATAACTAATCTTCAAAAGTACTGCAAAACCTAGCTTGCTAAAATATCATACATAAATTTTAAAAAATTTTGAAGTTATTATCAACAACTTCTGCCCTGCACAGCGGCCAGAATGCAGATTATAGGACTCAACAATTAATTCATTAGGTTTGAAACTGCTTGTTGTTGTTGTGTGCCGTCGAGTCAGACCCAACTCATAGCGACCCCTCCTTGGGTTTCCGAGGCAGTATCACTACGGAAGTAGATGGCCCATCTTCCTTCCAAGGAGTGGCTGGTGGGTTTGAACCGCCAGCCTTCTGATTAGCAGCCAAGTGCCTTAGGCGCTACGCTACCAAAGCTCCCACTTAGTGACAGTCATGTCTGTATATAAAGAAAAAAATAATTTTTCTCAGATCTTCTGATCCTAACCTCTTACACCAGTGTTTTGAAATCTCTGGTCTAATCCAATAGCTCTCAGCAAACACATCTCTATAACTGAACCTGTGATTCAGTTGCATCAACTCTAAAGTTTAAGACTATCAATCAAAGAAGTTACAGAAAACCAAACATGTTACAAGAACCCAATGCCATTGAGTCAAAATCCCAAATCAGCACAAAAGTAAAATCCTCAGATGTAAAAAGCTAGAAAGAAGAGAAATCCTTACTCCACGTGTGCTTATTTCAATCCCTGCTGTAATTTTTTATCTTGTTGTGCATATGTGTGTGTGTGTGTGTGTGTGTGTATTCATCCCTTGAATTGAAGTCATGTCAATGCTCTATCACAGCATACAGATACAGATAGAAAAGCAGAATAATGTTTGCCAATTCATACTGCAGAATGGACAAAAGGGCTTAGGTTTAATATCCACATACTACACAAATAAGTCTCTCAGGTACGCTTGCATTCCCCAGTTGAAAAAAATCTTTAATTTCAACATGTGGAAGATTTAGCCACATTGGGCTGTTATTTGTAATAGGTCTTGCCCTCCCTCTTTCCTCTAATACTCCACAGAGTGATGAGCAAATGTATTCCCATCACAGTTAAAGAGTTCGGAAATTAAAACTATCTACCCAGAGGTAGATAAGTAAAATCTCACTTTATGAAAGCTTTCCAGATGTCTTTACATCCGCTTCTTCCCCTTAAGGCAAAGCAGAACCAATGTGGAAAACCCCAATATTTTAAATAATTCTCTTGCTGTCTCAATTTTTCCTGCACAAGCCAAGGTTCTGTGCATAATGCTGCTCATACCTTTTTTGCAGACTGATGTCTAGTCATATGTACACTGTCACTGTAAGGACACAAATGCCTTGTTTTTTGTTTTCCTGAGCTCCAGAACTACCATTGAATGCAAACTTAGTTGCTCTGACATGGGATATTATAATAGAGAAATTTCAACTAAACTTGGAATGCTTTTTTCCTAATAGTAAGTATCCCTAAGGCAAGATCCTCAATGTCAATTAAACATAATCAGCATTTCAGTCATCCCAAACAAGTTGCTAACACATACAAGAACCTAGAGTCATCAATTTTGTTTTAAAGCTGAATGACTTATCAATAATAATAACTTTTATCGGTGTCTGCTAACCAAAAGGTTGGTAGTTCAAACCCACCAGCCACTCCATGAGAGAAAGATGAGGCAATTTGCCCTATGGGGCATTTCTACTCTGTCCTATAGGGTCACTATGAGTGAGAATCAACTCCGTGACAGTGGCTTGGGTTTGGTCACTGTGTTTCCAGCCACTTCCGACCTGTTGCTGTCACTCTCTAATGACAGCTCGGCTTCTAGCTTCCCAAGCTCCAGGCAAAGGAGAAGGGGGGTAAGTGAAGAAGTCTCTATACCATGGTTGTACAAAGCAGACTGCTCATAAATCAACAGGTGGTAAAGCATCCAGGAAGCAAATGGCAACAAAAGCTGCTAGCAAGAGTTCACCCTCTACTGAAGGGGTGAAGAACCTTCACTGTTACAGGGCTGGTACTGTGGCATTCCGTGAAATTACATGTTACAAGAATCCACTGCCATTGAGTCGATTCTGATTCATAGCAACACTAGAGGACAGAGTAGAACTGCCCCCCAGGGTTTACAAAGCTATGAATCTTTGCAGAAGTAGACTGTCTCATCTTTCACCCAGGGAGCAGCCGGTAGGTTAGAACAGCCAAACTTTTGGTTAGGAGCTGGATGTTTTAACCATTTTAACATCTTTGATGTTATCAAAAGTCCACTTAAATTCTGATTCACAAATTTCCCTTCCAGCATCTCATACGAAAAATTGCTCAGGAATTCGAGACAGATCTGCACTTCCAGAGCACAGCTATTGGTGCTTCACAGGAGGCAAGCGAGTTCTATTCAGTTTTAATTCGTGAGGATTGTTAACCATGGAAATTTATAGCAGTTCTAAACAAGGGTTCTCACAAAGGTACAGTACCTTCTTATTTGGATAGTAGAAAGACTTTCGTATAATTAATGATTTTATGATATTGAGAATATCATAAATAATAATAATGTTTTTATGATATTGTTGATAAGACTTTTTCTAAAATTTCTTTCTTCATTTTAACTTACATTAAAACCTTCCACTGAATTATAATTTCTAACTCCAACTTGGAGTGTTTGGCTTTGCATTGCATATGGATTTACAAATCACATTCAGTACGTGAGCCCTCTAGATACTGTATTAAAAAAATCATTTTGCTGGAAAACTTGGTTGTTCCAACACAATGAATCAAATGCAAATTTTTCTGGTGAGAATACATATGTGAATTTTCAGAGATTATGGTTTCCCTGGGGCACATTTATTATAGTTTTTTGGAGCCTAGAAATTTTTGTTATGGAGGAAGATGAGATATGACTGGTTTTATTTTTTACTACTGTGTAAAATAGTTTATTGAGTTCTGTGTAAACACACAGTACCTTTCTGGCAACATATTTTACTTTTACTGATAATGTATTTTGCAAACAAAGCCTTTAAGGATAATAGGTTCCCCAGACTAAGAATGGAAAGCAGGGTTTATGTCTGCCTTTAAAGTAGCTGAGATAAAAGGTTAGCAGACATCATCAATATCTGATGATTTCTCAACAGTGCCTCACAAGGTCTTTTCAATCCAATAAATATTTATTGAAAAACCAAAAAACTCCGTAGTAAGCCAGGCCTTATTCTTATAATAATATAATAATATTATTATTAGTTTTGGTTCATATGCTGTAATAAACAAATTTTAAAATAGCACAATTAGGGAGATACCTGCTCTTGGCAGAGAAGGAAGCAATCCTGGTAAGTTAGTCTGAGTTCTCACCCACAATTTGGAAAACAAAGCAAGGTTTGTTTTTTTTTTTTTTTTTTTCTTTTCTTTTCTAAGGTGTCCTAGGAGCAAATTTGAATGATTGTCAAGTTTATACTACTTTGCAAAAAAGGGAAAGATTTTATTTCCAATTTTTTGTTTCGTATGTTCTCTTGGACATTCTGTGCCTGGTATGTTTGTTGTTAGGTGCCATGGAGTCGTTTCCGACTCATAGCAACCCCATGCACAGCAGAACGATTCCGCGCCAGCTCCAAGATCCCTGCTATACTTGAGCCCATTGTCGAGCCACCATGTCAATCCATCTTGTTGAAGGCTTTCCCCTCCTTCGACGACTCTCCACCTCACCAAGCATGACATCATTCTCCAGGGAATGGTCCCTTCTGACAACATGACCAAGGTAGGTAAGACGAAGTCTGGCCATTCTTGCTTCCAAGGAGCATGGTATATGAAACATTAAATCATTCATGGTGACAGTGCTTGTGAGGAAAAACTGAAGATTTAGATTTTTTTTTCTTAAAGCTTTCACTATACGCTGCATTTAAAAGCAAATTCCATTTAAACTTGTGCTTTCAGCATAAATTTCTGTTCTCATTAAAAAAGCATGAAGAGCTAATGAGCAATTTCTCTTTTTAAAGATTTTAAGGATGTTTAAAACAAGAGTTTTAACAATGGAAAGAGAGAGTAAGAGGAAAACCAAAGTGAAACCCAAGGAAGCCCATTCCCCCACCTCACAGCAAGTTTTTTTTTTTATTAAATAATTGAAAGAAAATGGACTTGATGGTTGCCAAATCCTCATTCAATACTGATTTTTAATTAGATGGACATAGGATTAATAAATACCATGCTTTATATAATCTGGGCATGAAAAAATATCTACATTGTATTAAACTGATCAAATATTAACTAAACCACTATATGCAAAAAGACTCTGATAGATGCTATAACTGGATATATATTCATTTATTAAGGAAATTGTCTTAACAACAAAAGTTAGGTCAGTTTAATACAGAGCTCAAGTTTTAAGTATAACTTTATTTCTTATGCTTCTTACTAGATTAGAGATAAAGCCCATAAGAAATAAAACTAAGTATCAGTTGACTTGTGGATTCCAGAGATGAACTGTATGGAACATAGCCACTTTTATATCTCTTGGAGTTATTTCTAATTGTCCAATGGTATATTAATTATTTAACATATGTTGTTGTTGTTGTTGTGTGCCATCGAGTCATCTCTGACTCATAGCGACCCCTCCTTGGGTTTCCGAGGCAGTATCACTACGGAAGTAGATTGCCCAATCTTCCTTCCAAAGAGTGGCTGGTGGATTTAAACTGCCAACCTTCTGATTAGCAGTCAAGTGCCTTAAGCGCTATGCCATTAGAGCTCCACATATAGTGATTTAAAAAAAGTAATTTATATTTTACATATTACGTTTAAAAAGGATTGTAGTTAGAATGAATTATGAGTGAGTCTAGACTTTGAATAGAAGGGATCCCTATCTTAAGAAGATAATTTCATTGTTGGCAAACATGTGAATGTAAGATTCTAGTGCCATGTTCTGATTTGTCAAATGGGGTAAAAAAAGAAAAAAAAAAAAAAACCCTGAGATTATGAAAATGGAAACAAAGAATGCCTGAATAATGATATTTTTTCTGGACTATTGCTGTTTCCAGAAAATTACTTTAGGATGAATTCAATATTTTTGGAACTTCAAACACAGAGCAATTAAATACATTGACTATAACAGAAAATATATATTTTTGGATTTGAAAGAGTTCTGGTAAGATGGTGGGATAGGCAGAAAGTCTGCACAGACCCTCTTCAACAAAGAAAAGGGGAACCAATTAACACAGATACAGAAGATAATCCTGGACCCCTGAGCTTTGAAGGGAAGGATATAGAAATGGACTAAACTCCAACTAGCAGAAGAATTTGCATGAAAACACCAAAAAAGGAGACATTCAGAGCTGCGATCTGACAGCAATCTTGACGGCACAGACAGCTTGGATATTGGCAAGTGGTGTTAGGACCTAAAAATTAACCTAAAAATCAACCCTGCTAGCCAGGAACTGCACAGAGGACTGCTCTGGTGGCTGGTGAATAAAAGGGGAAGCAGCAAAGAGGAAAGCAGGCTGAGCTGTGGACTTTTGTCTGGCTAGAGGGATCAGCCATTTTGAATGTTTACAAGGAGTCTGACTGTTTGGATATTTAAAGTGACAGCATTCTCCCAGATTCCAGGGACTTAAGAACAGGCTACACCTGCCAAGAACCACAAGGACATTCTGGATGCTGACAACTGGAAAAGTATGATATTCCCCTTCTTACTCTTATACCCCACACCCTTCTGGTGAATGGAGGTGTGGTCATCCCTCACTCCCACCCACCTTTTAGGCTGGCAGGAATTCCATCCCAGTCTGTTTGTTCA
Organism: Orycteropus afer afer; assembly: GCF_000298275.1. NCBI lineage: Eukaryota > Metazoa > Chordata > Mammalia > Tubulidentata > Orycteropodidae > Orycteropus > Orycteropus afer. The sequence goes on along the minus strand of NW_006922371.1, from coordinate 351,622 downwards.
GATAGAGCGTGGGTGTCCAGCCCTGAACTGCCCTGATATTTTTTTTCTTTTTTCTTTAGTTTGTTTGCTATTGTCTATTTTAAAACTACTATAATTATTATTAATTTTGTCCTTTTTCTTATAATTCTTTATTCTTCCCTTCCCAAGTTCTAGTTTTCAACTTTTTCATTTTTCCCTGTTCCTTGTTCCATTTTTTTTTCTTTCTCGTAGTTAATCCTGTTCCTTGCTTTTCTTTTTACATTTTTCCCATTTTTTTTTTTCTTCATTATTCTCCTTCTCTACCTTTTTCCTCTTATTGCCCTCCCACAAATGTATTTTTGTTTGTTTGTTTATTTCCTTTTTTCTTTTTTTTTTTTTTTTGGTAATTGTCCATGTGTGATTACGTGGTGTGTTTTTTCTCCATTCACTTTTATTTTTTGATGGTTATTCAATTGTTATTTTTGTCTAACTAAGTGGGAGACAGCAACAGTCCCCATATGTCACAACTACACCCACACTTCCTACAGCTTCAATTACTGAGTGAGAGTGACCACTTCCTTCTCCACCAACCAGCCAATGATAAACAACCACCAAGAAGTTCCTGACTCACCCTTAGCTGCTCTTTACAAACAGTTGACAGAGATCTAAATACAACAACATCACAATGTCTCGGAGACAACAGACCATCACAGGCCACACAAAAAAGCAAGATAAAGTGGTAGAAACAAAGGAGCAGGATACAGACTCAGAACATATTCCTAAGGAAAAAGCAGCATTGGAACTCCCTGATAAGGAATTCGAAAGAATTATGTTTAAGTATCTTCAAAGGATTGAGAGACAAAACAAGAAAAATGAAGACAAAACTCTAGAAGAATTTCAGAAGAAAATACAAGAACAAAATGACAAAATAAATGAAAAGTTAGAAATGATTCTAAATCTACAGATAGAAATCTGGAAGATTAATACTAAATTGTCAGAAATAGATATTGAAAGGAGAAAGGAGTAGTATTGAGGCAATGGAAGACAGAATTAACAAGATTGAAAATAAATACCTGAATACTTCTTTGGAAAGGGATCAATCAGAAAAAAAGATCAAAACAAAATGAAGAAAGCCTAAAGTTCATGTGGGATACCATCAAAAGGAATAACCTACGTGTCACTGGAAATCCAGAATGGGAAAAGAAAAATAAAACCACTGAGAAAATTGTCCAAGACTTGTTGGAAGATAATTTCCCTGATATGATGAAAGATGAAAATAAATCCATTCAGGAAGTCCAACAAACCCCAAACAGGATAGACCCAAAAGAAAATCACCAAGACGCACCATCATCAAACTCATCAAAATCAAAAACAAAGAAAGAATCCTGAAAGCAGCATGGGAAACACAAAAAGTTACTTACAAAGGACAACCAATAAGAATAAGCTCTGATTTCTCAGCAAAAACTATGCAAGCGAGAAGGCAATGGGATGGTATATATAAAACCCTGAAAGAGAAAAATTTTCAACCAAGAATTATATACCCAGCAAAATTGTCCCTCAAAT